>NC_140411.1:217395988-217458090 GCF_965140295.1 Lepidochelys olivacea | reverse complement strand
TGCAGATGTGGGCCTAAGTGGCTTGAAGAAAAGGACTGAGATCTTCCATGAAACATAATATTCTAAGAGAAAGTTGAAATGCTTTGTTTAGATAAGGTTAGATTTGCTCACCTTTGTTTAAAGAAGGCATCTTTGTACCATTTTGACTCTTATGTTGCATGGTGCATTGTGGGTGTGGCACATGGTGGCAGTGTGTGATGGTATCCACGTGGTGGTGGTGTGTTATGTGATTTGTACAGAGTGTGTGGTGGTTGGGTGTTGCATGTGATGGTGTGTATATTATGTGGGGGAGTGATGCATTGGAGTTGTATGTTGTATGTGTGCTAGGTGGGGTGTGAATGAAGTGTGGTAAAGGATTGTGTTGGGCGTGTGGATGTGACTGTGGATGTGATGTGTGGGTGCTATGGTACAATTTAAAAGTCAAAAAGATAAAGTAAAAATGAAACATTTTAATAAATTCCTCTCAGAAATGTTCAGGAAATCTATACTTCCTACAGAATGTTTTGATTTTGTGGAATCAGCATTTTCTGATGGAAAAATATTCCATTAGAAAAAAATGCAACTTGTTGTCCTGGTTCTCTTTCTAAAAGATGTGCTTTAGGTCAACCAAAATTATGGGCTTGATGTAGGAATTCCTGTGTGAAATCTGTGTTATTCAGGAGGTCAGATGAGCTGATCATAATGGTCCCTTCTAAGCTGTGAAAGTCAAATATGAATCCCTGACGTGAGATAACATAGCCAGATCCACCCACTTCCAACAATCCAGGGAACCCTACAACACCCCTCCACCAAAATAGTCAGACAACTGTAGCGGTGTCACTCATGAAAGAGTAAGCAAATGGCAGAAGTCTGCAGGAGATTAAAACAGCCCTACTGGGTTTTGGTTACAGTATGATCATGTCCACTCCCTGAGTGTAACAGAAAGGGGCTGTACTGGAAGCAAAAACATACAGAGGTAAATAAGCATCTGTCTTAAATATAAAGGGAAGGGTAACCACCTTTCTGTATACAGTGCTATAAAATCCCTCCTGGCCAGAGGCAAAACCCTTTCACTTGTAAAGGGTTAAGAAGCTAAGGTAACCCCACTGGCACCTGACCCAAAATGGCCAATGAGGGGAAAAGATTCTTTCAAATCTGGAAGGGTGGGGGAACAAAGGGTTTGGGCTGTCTGTGTGATACTTTTGCCAGGAACGGATCGGGAATGCAGCCTTCAAACTCCTGTAAAGTTAGTAAGTAATCTACAAGTAATCTAGATAGAAAAGGTGTTAGATTTCCTTTCGTTTAATGACTGATAAAATAAGCTGTGCTGGATGGAATGTATATTCCTGTTTTTGTGTCTTTTGTAATTTAAGGTTTTGTCTAGAGGGATTCTCTGTGTTTTTAATCTGATTACCCTGTAAGGTATTTACCATCCTGATTTTACAGAGGTGATTCTTTTACCTTTTCTTTAATTAAAATTCTTCTTTTAAGAACCTGATTGATTTTTCATTGTTCTTAAGATCCAAGGGTTGGGGTCTGTGTTCACCCGTACCAATTGGTGAGGATTCTTATCAAGCCTTCCCCAGGAAAGGGGGTGTAGGGCTTGTGGGGATATTTTGGGGGAAGACATCTCCAAGTGGGCTCTTTCCCTGTTTTTTGTTTAAAACGCTTGATGGTGGCAGCATACGGTTCAAGGACAAGGCAAAGTTTGTACCTTGGGGAAGTTTTTAACCTAAGCTGGTAAAAAAAAAGTTTAGGGGGTTTTCCACGCAGGTCCCCACATCTGTACCCTAGAGTTCAGAGTGGGGAAGGAACCTTGACAGCATCCTGGCTGAGTTCTACAATATCTAGCAACTGAACGATCTAGGTACTCGTATGGCCCTGTCATTGTAATATCTCAGCCTCTCCCAGACATTCATCAATTTACGCTCACATCATCCCTGTGAGCTTCATAAGTATCATTGTCCACAGTGTACAGGTGGGGAGCTGAGGCACAGAGAGGTCAATAATTTAGCCACAGACGGTGTATTGGGATAACCCAGGCCAGTAAGGCATTCAGTCAACATCTGCCTTTCAACCCTGGGTGCCTTAAATGCTATGTTGCTGTACCTCACTACTGGCTGAGACCATTAATGCCTTGCTATGGAAGAGCACAGAGCCATCCTCATTCAAATTGTTAGGCCCATGCCCAAGAAGCCATGACTTGAAGCTCTCATTGCCCTGCCTTTACTCTCCAGGTTCTGGGTAATTTCATTGAGCAAGTTGTGGAGAAGCTACTCTGATGTCACCTGAGGTCATCTGCTGTACCTGGGTTATTTTGATCAGGACAAATCCTGTGCATGGGATGGAAACTGCTCTGATTTCATGAGTTGATGATCTCCTAGCTGTGCTGGCTCTCTTAGATCTGCCATCAACTTTTGACATCCTTGACTCTGGTTTTGTGGCTTTGCCTGCATGTCATGGCTGGGGTGCAGGGTACTGCCCTAAAATGACTCCATTCCTTCCTTCCACAGAGATCCCTGAGGCTCAAGGAAGACAAGGCGAGGAGAAATGTTAAAGTTTTTAATTTTGTTATTTTTTCAAAAATTTGAATTTAAACATAACGAAAAGGGGAAAAATGTCCAACAAAGGTTCATCGCACACTGCCCCTGTTCTTCTCCCAGCTCTGGTGCTGGGTAACTGCCCATCGACCCTGTAGGTGATCTTTTGTGCCCTTCTACGAGGCTCTGTTCTGTAACCGCTCATGTCCAGAGTCTCTTTGGCCTCTGGCGAATAGCGTGATGCAGGAGATGTCTTGGACCGTGGCACTATCAGGATGTTTCTTTTCCATCTCACATGAATGCTGCAGTCCCATACTCTAGCATTTTTTGTGGTCTTAGCTGAGAGCCAGCTGGCTCAAAATGGTGATACTGGTAGCTCAGGGAAATGCCTGAAAAATGTGAGGTGATGCTGTTATCTCCCATCATTGAAGTGGTTTCCCAATCTGTCAGTGAGGTTTTCAATGTGTGTGACTTCTAAGTCCCCAACTGCTCCTAAACCCCAGCTAGCATCAGTTCCCAGTGCCCGATGCCTGGTTCCTTTTGTGTTTTGATACATGAGTTGAATGATTTGTAAGTGAAGTGGACTCATTACAGGTATCCGTGGCTCTGTGATCTTCTCACTGTATGACCTTCATGTGCTTTACATTGGCATACTACAGCCCTTCTTTTCACTCACTTAATTCTCTTGGTCAGAGGCAGTATAGCCCACCAGGTCTCTGTTGTTTGTATTGGCTTCTTCTTCACAGCAGTGTGCAATTCCAGGCCTTACCCTATGATCCCCTCTGTTGTCTGGGTCCTGGATAAATACAGGACTCTCCCTCTTTCCCTTTGTGACTGCTGAGATGTTCCTGCCACACATCTCCCAAAAACCGGATCATAAATACTACAGGCTACACAAGAATCCTATCCTCCAAATCACTTGCAACCCCTTCCAGGTTGGTATCATCCAAAAAATCAATAGGTGTACTCTCTATGCCATTATCTAAATCATTGATAAAGATATTGAACAGAACCCGACCCAGAACTGATCCCTGCGGGACCCCACTCGCTATGCCCTTCCAGCATGACTGTGAACCAATGATAACTACTATCTGGGAATGCTTTTCCAACAAGTTATGCACTCACCTTATAGTAGCTGCATCTAGGTTGCATTTCACTAGTTTGTTTATGAGAAGGTCATGTGAGACAGTATGAAAAGCTTTACTAAAGTCAAGATATACCACATCTACCATTTCCCCCCTAGTCACAAGGCTTGCTACCCTGTCAAAGAAAGCAATCAGGCTGGTCTGACAATATTTGTTCTTGACAAATGCATTCTGACTGTTACTTATCAACTTACTGTCTTCTAGATGTTTTCAAATTGATTGCTTAATTATTTGCTCTATTATCTTTCCGGGTACAGAAGTTAAGGTGACTGATCTGTAATTCCACAAGTTATCCTTTTTTCCTTTTTATAGATTGGCACTTTATTTGCCCTTTCCCAGTCTTCTGGAATCTCTCCCATCTTCCATGTGTTTTGGAAGATAATCGCTAATGGCTCAGATATCTCCTCAGTCAGCCCCTTGAGTAGTATAGGACACATGTCAACAGGCCCTGGTTACTGGAAGACATCTCACGTGTCTACGTAATTTTTAACTTGTTCTTTCCCTATTTTAGCCTCTGATCCTACCTCATTTTCACTGCCATTCACTATGTTAGATGTCCAATCACCACCAACCTTGATGAAAACCGAAACAAAGAAGTCGTTAAGCACTTCTGCCATTGCCACATTTTCTGTGATTGTTTTTTCCCCCTCATTGAGTCATGGGCCTACCCTGTCCTTGGTCGTCTTCTTGCTTCTAATGTATTTGTAGTATGTTTTCTTGTTACCCTTTATGTCTCTAGCAGGTTTGATCTCATTTTGTGCCTTGGCCTTTCTAATTTTGTCCCTACATACTTGTGTTATTTGGTTACATTCATCCTTTGTAATTTGACCTAATTTCTACTTTTTGTATGACTCTTTTTTGATTTTTAGATCATTGAAGATCTTCTGGTTAAGCCACAGTGGTCTCTTGCCATACTTCCTATCCTTCCTATGCAGTAGGATAGTTTGCTCTTGGGCCCTTACTAATGTCTCTTTGAAATACTGCCAACTGTCTTCAATTGTTTTCCCCTTAGACTTGCTTCCCATGGGATCTTCCCTACCAACACCCTGAGTTTGCTAAAGTCTTCCCTCTTGAAATCCATTGTCTTATTTTGCTGTTCTCCCTTCTACCATTCCTTAGAATCATGAACTCTACCATTTCATGTTCACTTTCACCCAAGCTGCCTTCCACATTCAAATTCTCAGCCAGGTCCTCCCTATTTGTTAAAAACAAATCTAGAACAGCCTCTCCCCAAGTACGTTTCTCCACCTTCTGAAATAAAGAATTGTCTCCAGTACATTGCAAGAACTTGTTGGATAATCTGTGTTCTGCTGGGTTTTTTTTCCCCCAACATGTCTGAGTAGTTCAAGTCCCCCATCACCACCGAGTCCTGTGCTTTGGATGATTTTGTTTGTTGTTTAAAAAAAGCCTCATCTACCTCTTCTTCCATTTTTAATGTATAAAGCAGCAGCTCCTGCCTTTTTCCCCTCTCTGTCCTTCCTGAGCCAGCTTTACCCTTCTGTCATAAATATAAAGGGAAGGGTAAACCCCTTTAAAATCCCTCCTGGCCAGAGAAAAATATCCTCTCACCTGTAAAGGGTTAAGAAGCTAAAGGTAACCTCACTGGCACCTGACCAAAATGACCAATGAGGAGACAAGATACTTTCAAAAGCTGGGAGGAGGGAGAGAAACAAAGGGTCTGTGGGTCTGTCTATATGCTGGTTCTGCCGGGGATAGACCAGGAATGGAGTCTTAGAACTTTTAGTAAGTAATCTAGCTAGGTATGCGTTAGATTATTATTTCTTTAAATGGCTGAGAAAAGAATTGTGCTGAATAGAATAACTATTTCTGTCTGTGTATCTTTTTATAACTTAAGGTTTTGCCTAGAGGGGTTCTCTATGTTTTGAATCTAATTACCCTGTAAGGTATCTACCATCCTGATGTTACAGGGGTGATTTCTTTACTTCTATTTCCTTCTATCTCTATTAAAAGTCTTCTTGTAAGAAAACTGAATGCTTTTTCATTGTTCTCAGATCCAAGGGTTTGGGTCTGTGGTCACCTATGCAAATTGGTGAGGCATTTTGTCCAACATTTCCCAGGAAAGGGGGGGTGCAAGTGTTGGGAGGATTGTTCATTGTTCTTAAGATCCAAGGGTCTGGGTCTGTAGTCACCTAGTTACTTGTCCAGGAAGTGGGGTGCAAGGTTTTGGGAAGTATTTTGGGGGGAAAGACATTTCCAAACAGCTCTTCCCCAGTAACCAGTATTTGTTTGGTGGTGGAAGCGGCCAATCCAAGGACAAAGGGTGGAATATTTTGTACCTTGGGGAAGTTTTGACCTAAGCTGGTAAAGATAAGCTTAGGAGGTTTTTCATGCAGGTCCCCACATCTGTACCCTAGCGTTCAGAGTGGGGAAGGAACCTTGACACCTTCCACACCAATATTCCAGCCATGTGTGTCATAGTTGTGTTAATTTACTAGCAATTTGAGTTCTTCCTGCTTATTCCTCATAATGCTCACATTAGTATGCAGACATCTGAGATACTGATTTGATCCCCCGCCCCCCATTTCTGTCTTGTCTCTCCCTTATCCCTGCTATAACAGCCCATGTTCCCCCTAAATTCTGACTGTTCCCCCAGGTGTCCTTGTTTTTGACTTATCTGTGAGCTTTGGTCACCTCCCCTCTTTGAACCTAATTTAAAGCCCTCCTCACTAGGTTAGCCTGTCTGTATTCAAATATGCTCTTCCCCCTCCCTCGATAGGTGGACCCCATCTCTGCTTAGCAGTCCTTCCTCCTGGAACTGCATCCTGTGGTGAAGGAAGCTGAAGCCCTCCTGGCGACACCATCCTCGAAGCCAGGCATTCTCCTTGAGGATGTATCTGTCTCTGCCTGGGGCTCTCCCCTTGACCAGAAATATTGAAGATAACACCACCTGTGCTCCCAACTCCTTCACCCTTACTCCCAGAGCTCTGTAGTCACTTCTGATCTGCTGAGAGTCATACCTTGCAATCATTAGTGTCCACATGGATGAGTAGCATGGCGTAATAGTCAGAGGGCCGGATGATCCTCAACAATCTCTCCATAATGTCTTGGATACGGGCCCCTGGCAGGCAGCGTACCTCCCAGGATGCCACATCAGGGCGACAGATGGGTGCTGCTGTCCCCCTCAGAAGAGAATCACCAACCACCACTACCCTACATTTCCTCCTGGGAGTGGTGGCTGTGATCCTCCCAGCCTTGGGGGTACATGGCTTCTGTTCCTCCACCTTTGGGGGTGATTCCTCATCGCTCATTGCCAGGGCAGCATATTGGTTTTCCATCAGCATGGTGGGTGGGTTGGGAGTAGGGGTGGAGCACTGCCTGCTGCCAGAAGTAATCAGCAGCCAGTGTCCTCCCTGTGACTGAGTCATATCCTTGTCCCCCGGTGGTGTGACAGCAGTCCTCTGTATCTGGATAGCTTCCTCAGCCTTGGATGTCTCCATGTGAATACTCTCAAGGAAATCCTCGTGGGCTCGGATGCTCCTCAGCCTAGCCGTCTCCTCTTGTAGCTCTCCCACCTGCTTCCTGAGAGATTGCACCAGCAGGCACCTTTCGCACTGGATGGTCTCTCCAGCCTGGCTTTCTGTGAGTGGGAAATGCAGGCCACAGTCTCTGCAAATCCACCCCAGGATCTGGGTAGAAGCTCCCATGGTTAGGTTGTCTGTCTGGATACAGGCGCAGGTGGAGGAGATAGGAGCAGCATTGGAACTGGTGATACAGCCCTTCCTAATCATAACGATGACATTACATCTCCCTCCCACTAACTCCCTCTCAAACTCCCCTGTTTGCAGTCCCCTATTCACTACCAAGTTTGCAATAGGATCCCTCTGGATACTATTCATACACACTCCACAAGGTTTATCTTCTCATCTCTCTCCTTCTTCAAGAATGTCCCTATCTTAGAGATCTGTAGAGTGGCAACAATTGGTCAAATCCACACCTTCGCAGAACTCCATGCGATTGCTGGAGTGTCTGCCTCGGATGCCATTTTCGGCTTCACAGTACTATCGTCTGTAACTGACCCGACTCTGAAGTTTCAGCCCCCGACATGGGTACTGTTTGGGAGTCACCTACAGTGAAACACCCATAGGGAGACTATTCAAAGAAGAAGAAGGAGTTACTCACCTTGTGCAGGAAAAATGTCTCTTTGAGATGTGTGTCCATGTAATGGGGCACACACCGTGCCCCTCTGGTTCAGCCCTGCTCTCCCTCTTCTCAGAGACTCAGGCAGGGCCATCCTTTGGCTTATGCACCATTCGCAGCTGAGTAGGGCACCCAAAAATTTGGGGCACCCTTGGATCTTAGTGTCCACCCTTCTGCCTCTTCCTATCACTGTTCTGACCCTTCCTGCAGTATCCCACAGCTAGCTGCTGCAGCCTGGTGAGTCTTCCTCCTGAGGGGATCTAGTACTTAAAAGTGAAAAAGTCTTCCAGCCTGCCAGACCTCCATTAGCGCAACATTGAAACTGTTAAAGAGCCATTCAAGTGGTAAGGAAGCCATTTAACAGCCATTTGCCAACCCCCAGGTATATACTGTCAGTTTCTGAATTTACTGACAAAGACAGTTGGGCATTACTGTAATGTTGACTCAGAACATGTTAGTCTACAGGACCTTAGTTTAAAAGTTGCTTTAAAAATATTTTATTAGTGTGTTGCTGAAGATGAGAAAATCCCATCTATAAAAAATATCCTTGCATAGATTTTTAGATGCACAGTCTGAGTATTCATCTTTAGGCTTAAATGCTTGGATTTTCAGACAGAGAGTTTTTAATAAAAATCCTTCAAAAGACCACCCTATTTCTAAAGTACACAATTTTAATTGTAATGACTATAGTACAAAAAACTGCTTCCCAAGTCTTCCTGTCCTTTCTGTCCATCCCTTCTGCCTTCACCCTCCTGTTGAAGAGAGCCTTTAAAGGGACAACAGCCCTTTCCTACCAGATAGCTGGACAACTGAGTCTCCCTTTCTTTACTTCGGATTATTTGATGAACTAGTTTTAAGAGAACCCTCTAGCAAAATCAGTAAGTAAGATATAAAATAATTAGTAAGATATAAAATCCTTTGTTATGTGTAAAATCTTTGGAAACACATTTTTTAAAGTTGGTGACATTTCATAAACATGTCTATGGTTATGGAGATCACACAAAGTAAATTAGCGTTCCCTTTTTTGAAAAGCAATGAACATTGTTATGAACACACTAAACTTCTGTGACTGATTAATTTAAAATAATGTCTTTGTTTCAGTGAGTTAAATATGTAGCAATCTGGAATGATTATTTTATGAAGGCTTAGGAGTACATTTAAATGATAAAATCAGCTTAGAAATACTGATTAAGAAAATGTAAAACAGAGAAGAGCTGAATCATGTATTCCATAATATTTAATGTTGTATTCAGCAGGGCAGCTGACTTGCCCTTACTACACAGTTTTTGCAGATAAATCTCTGACAAACTTCAAGGTATATCAAAAAACCCAGGACTGACATTTTTTACTCCCAAATTTAGTGCTTTTAATTAGGTACTTTCTGCATGTCCAGGCTTCACCTTCTGGCATGCAGTGGAAAACATGCTCCATTTTCTTTCGAAAGAAATTGCAGAAGAGTGGTTTTTTTTTTTTTCCAATGTCATTTGCTTCATTTGGGTTCAGGGATTTGGCTGGAAGGAGGTGAGCAGGGAGGGAGAGGGAGGAGAGGAGGGAGACAGTGGGGAGAGGGTGGGGCCTGGGTGGAATGGGGGGCAGAGCCTCGAGCAGAGCAGGGGTGGAGGATTGGTGGGGCCACAGGCAGAAGAGGTGGGCTGGGGAGCTAGCCTCCCCAAGTGGCAGCTTCACTCACTGCCCATGACAGCAGGTAAGAGCGGGTTGGCTCCCGCACACCCAGCGCGCACTGCATTCGCCCTAGGCAGGGACCATATTCACAGAGCCAAATGCATCAGCATTCTGCATGAGGGAGAGGGTACGGGGGTCTCTGTGGGGAACTGTGACTCTCTGCTGTTATGAGACGGGCCGGGTGGCTTGGTATCCTTTGCTGCCTCGTTCCTCCTCACCCTGGGCTGTGAGCCCAGGCTGCCATTGGGCATAGGGGCACTAGTTTAATAATACTGCGTAGGGCCCCATAAATCCTAAGGACGGCCCTGAATTCAGGGACACTTCAGGCTGGTGCAACACCCGTGCTCTTTATTTGTGACCATGTCCTCACCACCCCTTTCCAACTATATACAGGCTTTTTACAACAGCTTGGCCCATCACAGACCTGGCCAGCAACAGACTAGGAGACTCCCACCTCAGTCTGAGGCTGACCTTCCCCTCCTGATCTCCACCGTTCCGCTGTCACTTCCCCCCAGCCTTGTAGCTCCTGATAACGAGGCTGGCAGTTGTGGTCGATTACCAGGTAAGCGTCAGGCTATCTATCCAGCCCCAATCCCATAACCCTGATTGGAGCTGGAGTGGCAGGAGCTGATTAAGGCCTCTCTAGCAGCACCCTGCCACAGTCCCTATGGGTGCTCCACAACCCACCCTCCTCCCCTCTATTTCAGAGTTCTTGTCAATGACTCTGCGGTTGAGAAGGAACTGAGGACAGTTAGCCCACGCACGCTGACTAGCCTCATGGTGCAGCATGAGGAGAGACAGCACGTGTGCGGGCCCAATGGACACTGCTACTGTTGTTCTCCGATCAGCAGCGCAGAGATGCAAGCACACCTACAGTGGAGCACGCAAAGGGACACATCTCGAAGAACCATCCTTACTGCACAAGGTGAGTAACTTCTTATTGCATAGGATACAGCGATTATAAGTGCATGCATCACTTTACAAGCATTTCATAAAGTCAAAACACAAAACACATTTCTATGTGGCCTAAGACCCTGTTGCATAGGCTCAAGGACATCAGCTGCAAGTGGATGAGTCCTGAGGCCAGGACAAGCTGGTCTAACTTGAGGGCCTTAAGCTGGGACCCAGGAAAGTGGATGGGCCTTGGTTCCCCTACCAACCCCCTGACAGACCTGAGATCCGAGAGGGTTTTTCAGATTCCTGAGCAGCAGCAACAGACTGACAGCCCCACTGAGCTGAGGCAGCCGATGCCACACCCTGCTTGGCCAGGTGGGGCACTGTTGGACTGACACACTGACTCACAGTGCCCAGTTTCCATTCAGACCCTAGTGTGGGCATCCCACATTTATGCCCCAAGAGCTCACAGGCATGTGATATTTCCTTTTTTACGCCATTCCAGACTAGTGAGATCATTGCTGTAACTGGTAATGAGAGCTTGGGGTGGGCACTGGTATTTGACAGCCTGCAATGCCCGCAAAGCTCTAGTGTCGATTGTCAGACTCTGGTTGCAGGCAGTCAGGCCTGTTGGGTGGAGTGGTGGTCGAAGCTGGATGTAGGGTTGGCACCGGGCTAAAGGCAGCGCTTTTGAAACCAGGGTCTGGGGACAGGCTGTGGGTCAGAACCCATGTCAGAGTCCATAGACAAGCCAAATCAGTGTCGGAGTCAGAGTGCAGATGCAGTTCAAGGGCAGAAGCCAGACTGGAGTCACTCCCAGGGTCTGAAGGCAGAAGTGGGCCTGGAGCAGGTCAGTAACAAGGCTGGAGCAAAAGGTCAGAGTAAGGCGCAGACAATGCTGGAGTGAGCTGGAAGGATGCTTGGGCAAGGCTGGGACAGGAACAGGAATCAGATCAAGGGCAGGCTTGAAGCCTAGGGACCCGTCTGTGACAAGGTGAGGTATCAAGAGGTTTCTGGCCAGGTAGGGCTGTTGCACAGAGTAACTTGCAGCCGTGGCAGGGTCAGGGAAATACCTGAGCCGGGGATCATCTGACCCATGGCCTGCTCAGGGATTGGCTGCTGCAGCATGCCTGAGGGCTGGATCACTGAAGCACTGGGGATGGGTGGGTGTAAGCCTGCCCACATCTAAAGGCAACTCCCCTCAGCCTAAGTGCGGGATTCATTGGACCCAGGCATCAAATAATTTCAGGGGACAACAAATGAAAATCAGGGATCACAGATATAAAATCAGGGATCCAGAGGGGGACACTGAGCAGAGAACCCCAGACAGCGCCCACTTGCCAGAGGAACTCTGCCCTGAGACATGTCTTGAGGGATGTTTGGAAATAGGCCTCACAGAAGAAGAGCACCCCCTTCTGTCCAGCTTTTTGGTGAATGCCCACCTTGGCCAGCGCCAGGAGGAGATTGACAAGGAGGTCTGATGACTTTGTTGGGCCAAGGATGGGGTGCGTAAATCACGAAGTGTGGGGGAAAGTTCAGACAGAATTGGAAGAGGAGGTTCTGGAGGAGCCAGAAGAGGGGCTGTGAACTGGTGCACTCAATATAAATGTTCATCAGGGTCTCCCTCACTGGAAAACAAGCAGGTTTTGGGGGTAGTTGTAAACTGTGCCAGGTACACGCCTGAGTTCATGGCTCCTTGAAGGAGCCACCAACTAATATACCTACCAGGCCGTGGGACCAGGGTGAAATACAGACTGACCCACCAGGGTTCCCCACCCTCCTTGGGTGATAGGAGGTCCCACTGTGACACTGCACCCCATATTTTTTGCAGTGATATTGCTAGGAGATTATTATGATTGTGATTGTTTATGCAAAACAGGTGATGTGAGATGTCATTGGAAAAGTTATGATTTGCTAATATGATTATCATATTTGTATGCATGTATCATTTTTGTATCTAAAGTTATGAATATGTACTATGTATCTGTACTTCAAAAGTAGATACACTTTAATAATGCCCACTGGACAAGATGCTTTCAGTCTAGGTAGTGGGTGGGGAAGGATCATGGGATGGGCCATTAGGAAAAAAAAATGAGTCTTCGGAGAAGCTTATCCCCCACCCCGTGAGTCTTCCTGTGAGTGCCACAGACAGCCTGTAAGTAATGGCTGCTGTGACTCTATGAGGACATGTGATGAGACCACAAGTCTCTCGACTCCATCTTGGGATGTCATTATTTTTCCAAGACTCATCTGGGAACCAAGCTTTGGAAACCAAGGGATCCTGCCATATACAAAAGCTACATAAGGCAGGGAGTGACATCATCTGGTGTTCTTCGTTCCCCACACAAGAAGATTCCTGGTAACACCTGAAGAACAAAGGTTGAACTGTGGGAAGTGCTGGACCCAGGCTAAAGGGACTTTTACCCTGTGAATGAAACACCTGGGATTCCAAGCTGTAAAGCAAGTGCAGCTTGCCCATTAAGAAACTGCAGCCTGATTATATAATATCTTAGGGTGGGAATCTGCTATTCATATCCAATCTATTTAGTATATTAAGCTTAGTCTGCATTTTTTGTTTATTTGCTAGGTATTATGCTTTGATCTGTTTGCTATCATTTATAACCACTTAAAATCTATCTTTTGTTGTTAATAAATTTGTTTTTGCATTATCGAAACCAGTGAGTTGGAGTGAAGTGTGTGGGAATCATAACTCAGGGGCAAAGGCTGTTGTATGTTGCTCTCCACATTGATGGAGGGGGCGAATTTTATGAGCTTACCCTGTACAGTTCCCAGTGCAGGGTAAGAAGGCATAATTTTGGGTTTACACTCCAGAGAGGGTGCATGCATGAGGAGCTTGAAGTAGCCTTAGCTGTAGCCTTCCTATGCAGGGGCTGGTCAGAGAGCCTGCATGTAACTGTAGCTGACTGTGTCTCTACCTGTATGTATGGTTATGAAAGTGAAGGCTGGAAGGCTTTGCACCTTGTCAAGGAAGTACAGTGTGAGAGGGTGCCCAAGCTGGTGGTCAGAGGGCTCAGTGATACCCAGTTCCAGGTGGAACCCCCGGGTGAACCCATCACACCCACCACTTGGTGTCAAGGCAGGACACAAGGGTAAGGAAATGAAGGGTGAGGAGCATGAGTGCATAGTTGTTTTCTGGGTGCTGTTCAGAGACAGATTAGTTGCATATCTCACAGCCATCTCACATGGTACATAGAGGGTGGCCTGGGATACTTATGGGGCAGGTGGCCAGTGGTAAGGTCTGAAGGGCCATGGGTGAGGGGCAGACACGGAGAAGCCTGCGACAGGACCCACTCAAGGAAAACACAAGAGCTGGGTGGTAGGGCTGCCCTCATCTCTTGGAGGATGCAACGAGAACTGTGTGCGGTGGAGAACCCCATGCGCTGGTTGAGCACCATAGGGGTGCACCCAGTCCATCCGGTCATAGTCCAGGGGATCCTGGTTGCACCAGCTGGGACCAGCCTCTGGTGTACCGAGGGGGACTCTGCCACCTGCACACCAAGGTAGTGATTTTGTAGTAGCGGCGGCCACGGACCTGGTCGCAAAGAATAGCTTCTAGGTCCTGAGGAGGTCCTGGTAAAAGACCAGCAACTCACAAAGGTCTCGTGGGAGAACCCTTAGGTGGAGATAGAAGAGCTGTCAATTGTATGGGAGATCTCGGAGGGGTCAGACAAAGGCATGCGCTAGCATGCTCTATGCCGGACTACCTGCACCAGAAAGGAGCCTGTGCAGGGCCTGGAGGTGGAAGAAATGGACCTGACTGCGGAAGAAGAGCAGACCCTGTCTTCCCTCCTCTGGAGAGAGGCTCAGGATACCTGGAGAGACCCAGCACACCCCTGGCCAGAAGAACTCCAAGATTTTATTCTGTAGACCAGCCAGGGTGCCCAGGATGGGGTCAGGATGTTGAGCCTGTTCCAGAGCATGGACAGGATCAATTTGGTTGAGCACCAGTGCCCTCTCCTGTAGGGAAATGCACCGGAGAGACTCCCCAAACCTCCGCAAACTGTCAGCCCCCCTGGTCTTGAGAGCAACCCTATTCGCAAGTGTGGAGGGTTCAGTGGGGGAAAGATAAATGCCCAGATAGAGCAGTGAACCTGCTCTGCACTAAATGGCCTGCGGTGAATCAGTGCAGCTGAGTGAGCAGCTTTGGTCTGGCTGTGGGTTTGCCTCACACGGATACTGAATGCTCAACTCAGAGGCAGGTCAGGCTGTTCTGGGCTTTAGGAGCAGAGGCAGTGCACCAACGGGAGTGTGTGCCCCTGGGAAGCCACTGAGGCTGCTTTCCTACATTGCCCTCTCGTCATGGCCCCTGTTCCCGGAGCGGGAGGGCAGGATCATGACCATGTTCTCCTGTACTGTACTGAGGCTGATAGTTCCATTCCATCAGGAAAGATCCTGCTGCTTTAGCCTCCCAGCTGGGCTGGGGAGCACGACATAGCCAGGCCTGAGCCAAACTGAGAGGTACTGGCACCATGTGTCCCCTCCCTGCACTACACCATGACTGAGAGAGAACTGGGACTGACTCCCGCCAGACGGCTGCAATGTCCTGGAGACCATGGCCCTCCAGATTCCTGGCTAGGAGTTTGGAACTACCAAATAAGAGATGGACTCAGAAGTTCCAGTTCGTCTCTTGTACTGAGCCCTGCACCTGGTGGGAGTTTCTTGTGCAGTGAAATCACTGAAGGATTACAGGGTGATGGTGACACAGGGAGAGGATCTGCCCCCTCCAGCCTCAGTTACTCCCCCATGAGCAGCAGAGGCCAAAAACGAGGAGTCAAGCATAGGAACGTCTCAGGGGTCACAATGAAGGTGGTGCTGCTGCATTGCCTCAGCTTCCTGCGCCCTGGGCCTCCAGTGCTGTGAGTGTTGGGGAGATGGTCCAGTTCTCCTTTCTGTGCTCTGCACCTTCAAATGGGAGGAGTATCCCTGCCTTCCGCTCAGATTGGCCAGGCTGGGAGAACAGCACGGACCCCACACTGTGCCTGTCTCTCTTCGGGACTCCATACTGATCCCTTTGGTGTTTTCCAAACTGTGAAATAAACCGAGACTAACAGGGCTTTCAGGAAAGGTTCTTCTCTTTCTGCGGGGGAGCAAATCAAGGCAAGTAGTAAAATATATCAGTGTAAAGGAGTAAATAGGAAATTCTAACAACAGGAAATGGTTACAGCACCTAGTCACAGGGACAGAAGCACAATTTTTATTACTCCCCCACCCCCAACATACACACATGAATTCTCCATGTGGGGCAAAGCCAAGACACTTCCTGGTTTAAGTCATATCCTAAACTCAGTATAAATCATGAAAGCCCAGTAGCAGGACCCTATGGATATTCTGTGCTTTCTGGAAGTGGGATTTAGGAGGTTTCAGGACTTCTCTCCCAACTTCTAACCCCAGGTCAGTAGTACCACAGGGTGCAGTATGGCACAGGCCCCCATGGTGTGGAAATGTGGCCATCCTGCCTCAGTTTCCCCTCTTTCAGTTCCATAAGTGCTCACACCCAAGACTGGGCGGTTAAGGGCCCCTGCCTTGGGTCAGTTATACCACTGAAATGTGTCCCCTTCTTCAACTTCACAGCAGAGCTCTCCCACCTGCTTCATCAAGCCCCTCCCAGCTACACAGGGGCAGGACCTCACTAGCCCACATGGCTCTTTCTGAGGTCTCCACAGCTACCCCTCATGTCCAGACTTCTGATCCCATCCTCTCATCTCCCAGCCACAGGCTCGCCTGCCCCAGCTTCCCTCGGGTAGGGAGCTCTGCTGGCCCCATTCCAGACACCAGGCTTTAAGCAGAGATCTGCATGCAGGAGTGAAATCAGGAAGGCCAAATCACACCTGGAGTTGCAGCTAGCAAGAGATGTTAAGAAGAACAAGAAGGGTTTCTGCAGGTATGTTGGCAACAAGAAGAAAGTCAAGGAAATTGTGGGCCCCTTACTGAATGAGGGAGGCAACCTCGTGACAGAGGATGTGGAAAAAGATAATGTACTCAATGCTTTTTTTCCCTCTGTCTTCACAAACAAGGTCAGCTCCCAGACTACTGCACTGGGCAGCAGAGCATGGGGAGGAGGTGACCAGCCCTCTGTGGAGAAAGAAGTGGTTCGGGACTATTTAGAAAAGCTGGACGAGCACAAGTCCATGGGGCCAGATGCGCTGCATCTGAGAGTGCTAAAGGAGTTGGCGGATGTGACTGCAGAGACATTGGCCATTATCTTTGAAAACTCATGGCGATGGGGGGAAGTCCCGAGCGACTGGAAAAAGACTAATGTAGTGTCCATCTTTAAAAAAAGGGAAGAAGGAGGATCCGGGGAACTACAGGCCAGTCAGTCTCACCTCAGTCCCTGGAAAAATCATAGAGCAGGTCCTCAAGGAATCAATTCTGAAGCACTTAGAGGAGAGGAAAGTGATCAGGAACAGTCAGCATGGATTCACCAAGGGCAAGTCATGCCTAACTAACCTAATTGCCTTCTATTCGACATTGGTGAGGCCTCATCTGGAGTACTGTGTCCAGTTTTGGGCCCCACACTTCAAGAAGGATGTGGATAAATTGGAGAGAGTCCAGCGAAGGGCAACAAAAATGATTAGGGGACTGGAACACATGAGTTATGAGGAGAGGCTGAGGGAACTGGGATTGTTTAATCTGCGGAAGAGAAGAATGAGGGGGGATTTGATAGCTGCTTTCAACTCCCTGAAAGGTGGTTCCAAAGAGGATGGATCTAGACTGTTCCCAATGGTAGCAGATGACAGAACAAGGAGTAATGGTCTCAAGTTGCAGTGGGGGAGGTTTAGGTTGGATATTAGGAAAAACTTTTTCACTAGGAGGGTGATGAAACACTGGAATGCTTTACCTAGGGAGGTGGTGGAATCTCCTTCCTTAGAAGTTTTTAAGGTCAGGCTTGACAAAGTCCTGGCTGGGATGATTTAGTTGGGGATTGGTCCTGCTTTGAGCAGGGGATTGGACTAGATGACCTTCTGAGGTCCCTTCCAACCCTGATATTCTATGATTCTATGAACCCTCACACACAAGAACCCCAAAACAGAGAGAGACAAAGCAGGGTGCTCCACAAGGCAGAGAGGCAAAACTTACCCCATCTAGGTTTAGGTGGGCTCTCTGGAGTCTGACTGCTGAAGGCCCAGATTGCCACTTCCTTACAAAGCGCTCCATCCCTAGCCTGCAAACAGGACCAGGAAGTCCCTTCCTCTTAAAGTGGCAGCAGGTTGGCATTTTAACAGTTTTCAATACACCACACACCTTTCCAGGCAGGAGAGGTTGTTGGAGATGGTTGGAGGAGCTGGTGCCAATTTGATTTGATTTGATTTGATTTGATAGCTTCTTTCAACTACCTGAAAGGGGGTTCCAAAGAGGATGGCTCTAGACTGTTCTCAATGGTAGCAGATGACAGAACGAGGAGTAATGGTCTCAAGTTGCAGTGGGGGAGGTTTCGATTGGATATTAGGAAAAACTTTTTCACTAAGAGGGTGGTGAAACACTGGAATGAGTTACCTAGGGAGGTGGTAGAATCTCCTTCCTTAGAGGTTTTTAAGGTCAGGCTTGACAAAGCCCTGGCTGGGATGATTTAACTGGGAATTGGTCCTGCTTTGAGCAGGGGGTTGGACTAGATGACCTTCTGGGGTCCCTTCCAACCCTGATATTCTATGATTCTATGATTCTATGACGAGATAACTGGCTCTGTGGATGAGGGGAAAGCAGTGGACGTGTTGTTCCTTGACTTTAGCAAAGCTTTTGACACCGTCTCCCACAGTATTCTTGCCAGCAAGTTAAAGAAGTATGGGCTGGTTGAATGGACTATAAGGTGGATAGAAAGCTGGCTAGATTGTCGGGCTCAATGGGTAGTGATCAATGGCTCCATGTCTAGTTGGCAGCCGGAATCAAGTGGAGTGCCCCAAGGGTCTGTCCCGGGACTGGTTTTCTTCAATATCTTCACAAATGATCTGGAGAATAGTGTGGATTGCACCCTCAGCAAGTTTGCAGATGACACTAAACTGGGAGGAGAGGTAGATATGCTGGAGGGTAGGGATAGGATACAGAGGGCCCTTGACAAATTAGAGGATTGGGCCAAAAGAAATCTGATGAGGTTCAACAAGGAGAACTGCAGAGTCCTGCACTTAGGACGGAAGAATCCCATGCACGGCTACAGCCTAGGGACCGAATGGCTCGGCAGCAGTTCTGCGGAAAAGGACCTGGGGTTACAGGGGACGAGAAGCTGGATATGAGTCAACAGTGTGCCCTTGTTGCCAAGAAGGCCAATGGCATTTTGGGATGTATTAGTCGGGGCATTGCCAGCAGATTGAGGGATGTGATTGTTCCCCTCTATTCGACATTGGTGAGGCCTCATCTGGAGTACTGTGTCCAGTTTTGGGCCCCACACTACAAGAAGGATGTGGAAAAATTGGAAAATGTCCAGTGGAGGGCAACAAAAATGATGAGGGGACTGGAACACATGACTTATGAGGAGAGGCTGAGGGAACTGTGCTTGTTTAGTCTGCGGAAGAGAAGAATGAGGGGGGATTTGATAGCTGCTTTCAACTACCTGAAAGGGGGTTCCAAAGAGGATGGATCTAGACTGTTCTCAGTGGTAGCAGATCACAGAACAAGGAGTGATGGTCTCAAGTTGCAGTGGGGGAGGCTGAGGTTGGATATTAGGAAAAAGTTTTTCACTAAGAGGATGGTGAAACACTGGAATGCGTTACCTATGGAGGTGATGGGATCTCCTTCCTTCGAAGTTTTTAAGGTCAGGCTTGACAAAGCCCTGTCTGGGATGATTTAGTTGGGGATTGGTCCTGCTTTGAGCAGGGGGTTGGACGAGATGACCTCCTGAGGTCCCTTCCAACCCTGATATTCTATGATTCTATGACACCTGTTCTGAAGGGGACGGCCTTGGAGCACCTGTCACAGCACTGCCAGCCCTGGCAAACTGCCCCTGGTGATGGGATTTTGATGAGGTGGGGCCCAGTCTCCAGATAACATGAAAAGCTCCAAACACCTAGTGAATTTTAGCCTTTGATTGGCAGTCTGCCCCACTTATCCACTTCCTGGGGCAGAAAAAACAATCAGAGCTGTGTCAAGGAGAGCTCACCCCCTCTCCCGGTAACGTTGCCAGCACCTTCTTTCATTATCAGTCAGTTCTTCAATTCTCTGACCTGTGTTCTGGTTATTCAGGGTCAGGGGCTGCACTGTGCTGTACTGGCCTTTGCACGGTGAGCCGCTGACAAGGACTGTAGTTAAGGCAGAGCTGGGGTAGGTGCCGCATGGTTCTTGGTCTTTGCCTCTCTCTGGACAGATGAGAGAGAACTTCCTGTGCTGATTCAGAGTTCTCGCCACTCACCAAGATGGCTTCTGGCTGGGGAAACACCTTGTTGTTCATTGCCAAAGAGCTCACACTGTGGCAGTTTGGCCTTCCTGAGGTAGGGGTGGCAAAGTGCCAGAGATGTCTGCATTTGAGCTGTTTCCTACAAGGCCATCTTTCTGTCTGGTACCACAATTGCTGCGATGGGCTGATTTCAAATTCCATTCTAAATGCCTCTGTTAGGCCTGTTCTAACACACACCTACACACGGCTCCTTCAGGCTGGATTTTACCTTTGATTGCCCCCTCCCCCAGCTGCTTTTCCACTCGATGTCGGCTATCTTGTTTTCCTGGTTAACTTGCTGCTGTCTCCTGGAAAGCTCGTGTCCTACAGCCAATGTGCTGCTCTTCACTATAGAGAAGAGACGGGTTTCAGCTGCATGGACTATTGTGGAGATTCTCTATTCAGAAGGATGGAAATGGCCAGGACCCTGTGATTCTCTCTTGCTCCCAGACTGACTAACGCAGCCTGTGCTGCCTGGAGTTTCCACACAGGGCAGTCCTAGCACTGGCCTGGGCAGAGAGTCCTGGAGTGGGTTGCTACCTACACTACGGTATGCGAGATGGTCACTCAGAACCTAGTCAGTCAGTGTTAAGAACAAGCTCTGACACGGTGAACAGGAAGCCCTCTGAGACTCTGCTGCCGCTGATGGTCACCTCTGAAGAAGGAAGTTCCATGACACACTCCTACCACTAATGTACCACTGCCATTCAGGAAGCCCTGAGCAGTCTGGATTCCACAAAGGGAGCAGGGGTTGGTCCCTTCTCCTTTGGATACAGCTGACCCCAGTGGTAACATCCCAACTCAGTGGTTTTAGTGGCCTAGCTACAATTGGACACACACAGCTCTGAGGGGTGCAATTTTAGAGGTTTCTTTTTTTCCACATTTGTTTTCATAATTAGTTTGTCAAATGAGCAGCATTCTAGAGTTATTTAACTAATCAGACAGAATCATTTTTCACACAGTTCTGCCCTGCACCAAGGAGGGCGGTTACATGATGATCCGAGACTGAAGCAAAGATGACATCAGAAGCGGACTCGTCACTCATATATGGTAACAGCCGGAGTTTTAGAATTGTATTGGATGTTTTAGTGGCATAAAAATTTAGATAAACTCTCTGATAATGTCTAAAAAGGTGAATATTGTTTCTATTGGTTCCTTCTCGCAGCTGATGCGAGCATCTGAGTCTACATATTTCCCTTCCATTGCTTTATTGTCACTTGTCAGACACAGAGGAGCCCTGGCAGACTGTTTCCGTGCTGGCTGTGCAGTATCAGGAGGGGACGGCAGGTCCGTCTGGCAATGAAGGGACATCTCTCCACTCAGCTGCTTTGGCTTCTCCTCTTTCTTCAGGACACCACAGGTAAGTGCCTGCTTTATTTCACTGGGTGAGTTGGGCAGATGAGAAGTAGGAAGAAAGTTTTAATCCACTAGAAACAGTGTTTTATTCCAGAAGTCAGTGAAGCAGATGGGAAGCAGGCAGTTGTGGTTAAAGTAAATTTGAGTTTCTGATTATCTCCCATTGGTTATTCTGAGAGAGGAGGTTTTTATATTTGCAATAATCACAGATTTGACCCTGTCACAATCTGTATGCTTTATAAAATACCCCAGTCTTGTAGCACAGTGAGCCCGGAGTTGCTTTTAGTGAACTAATGGCTTCAGTGCTTAGAAATTCCTGTCAACTAATCAGAAGAAAAGCAGAGTGGGCTTCTATATTATGACCTCCAGCCTCTTCGCCCGTCCAGCTCTGTGCCTGTGTATGGAACCTGTGAATAATTCCAGATATACACTCCATGCCATTTAAAATAACACTGCTGTCCTGTGTGCGTCCAATGTGCTGGGCCAACTTCAGCAGGGTTTGAATGATGCACTTGTGAGGACACTGAACTGTTCAGTAGCAGCCTGTTTCTGTGAGTTGCTGCAGTCTGAGACGCTGCTGTTCTGTAGCTGCAGTGTGAACAGGTGAAGCTGAAGATGAAAGTCAGATTTTAGAAACCTCAAATATTTAGCTAGAGACAAACTGCGGTACCACAGCTGGTATGTAGAGATCGCAGATAGCTCTGCAACGTCTCTGTGCCTCAGAGGGTAGGTGCTGAGGAGTCCGGAGCAAGGACATTTTCTGAAGTGGGGGGTTTTACCTGAACTTCCCAAGAAAGTTACATAGAAGCAGCTGGAGTTTGATCTCATGATAAAACTGATCTTTACCAGAGTGAAAACACAGAGAATTCCACTGGGATTCAAAAAACAAAACAAAACAAAACAAAACAAAACAAAAAAAATTGCAGGCGAAGAGAAATGGTTTTGTGAAATTGTTGCCCCGTGACTAACAGCCTTTGCTGGTTTGGGGCGACAAAGAGCAAGAGGCAGGTGTAACATGATGGTGGCTGCTGAAACCAGAGAGCAAACATGCTGCAGTGGATATGCCCTACTGGGAATGGCACGAAGAGGAAATCATAACAATAAACCCCCAGACACTGCTGTGGCGAGGACACCATGGAATACATGAGTGCACAGCCTGTGCCCCCTGTGTAACTTACAGATGGTTCTATGGTGAAAACTCTGCACTGGGAATCCGACGATTAGTGTCCGTTCTTGTCTCTGACACAGATTTAGTGTGTGACCTTGGGGCATCTCAAGTCATTTCTCACTGCCTCAGGTTCCCTTTCTGTAAAATGGGAACAATACCTACCTGTGTGATTGAGGGTAGAGAGAGAACATGGAGATAAAATTCACCAGACAGAAAAAAACCTTTAAATAAATTAAAATGATCAAGGTGAACTCTTTTGTTCCAAGCCGAACACATGGGTTCCTACAAAGCGGGGAAGGGTCAGAAGAGACACCAAGTTTCTTAATCTAACTCAGTGTTGCAGAATGAATCCCTTCAACAAGAGGTCACCAGTACACAAATTTGAGAACCACTGAACAAGAGGGATGTGGAGGTGGGTCCAGAGCTCCTGGACTTCCCATAACAGTCACTGTGCTCTGGGGCAGGGGTTTGTTTTCACCATGAGATTGTATGGAACAGTGCCCCCCTCCCCACAGCTTCCCATCAATATACAGCTGTAATTGCAGCTAGTGGGAGCTCTCTGCTCTGAGGGTTCTGATGTCCCCTGCCCCCCAGGATGGAGTTACAGCCCCTGTTACTGGAAAGGGAATGTGCTTTATAAAAACTGGGTATAAAATAGTCATCACAAATGAATCTGCACTTATACTTTGTAACCAGCAGGTAAATGCAAATGCGGAAAAACATTTTCTCTAATTCCTTCTGAGAAAACATTTAAAAATTTGAAGCAGGTAGAATGGGAGGGGTCTGGGAGGAACAGTGACTCAGACAGAGGAGGAAGGCAAGTAGCATTGAGTGGCAGGCGGGCTGTATGTGTGTGTGTGCGGGGGTGGCACTGAATGGGCAGAGCAGCAGCAAGTGTGAGGGGAGGGAGAACAGGATAGTGGGATATGTCTGGCTCTCCATGTTATGTTCACAGCAGAAACACAGAGAAGTTAGATAAATATATGAAATACTCTTTCTGGAAGGTTGCAATGTAACACGACTTTATAACTTAGAATGTAGAACATGCGGATGACACTGAACTGGGAGGAGAGGTAGATACGCTGGAGGGTAGGGATAAGATACAGACGGACCTAGACAAATTAGAGGATTGGGCCAAAAGAAATCTGATGAGGTTCAAGAAGGACAAGGGCAGAGTCCTGCACTTAGGAAGGAAGAATCCCATGCACCGCTACAGACTAGGGACCGAATGGCTCGGCAGCAGTTCTGCAGAAAAGGACCTAGGGGTTACAGTGGACGAGAAGCTGGATATGAGTCAACAGTGTGCCCTTGTTGCCAAGAAGGCCAATGGCATTTGGGATGTATATTTAGGGGCACTGCCAGCAGATCGAGGGACGTGATCATTCCCCTCTATTCGACATTGGTGAGGCCTCATCTGGAGTACTGTGTCCAGTTTTGGGCCGCACACTACAAGAAGGATGTGGAAAAATTGGAAAGAGTCCAGTGGGGGGCAACAAAAATGATTAGGGGACTGGAACACATGAGTTATGAGGAGAGGCTGAGGGAACTGGGATTGTTTAATCTGCGGAAGAGAAGAATGAGGGGGGATTTGATAGCTGCTTTCAACTCCCTGAAAGGGGGTTCCAAAGAGGATGGATCTAGACTGTTCCCAATGGTAGCAGATGACAGAACAAGGAGTAATGGTCTCAAGTTGCAGTGGGGGAGGTTTAGGTTGGATATTAGGAAAAACTTTTTCACTAGGAGGGTGATGAAACACTGGAATGCTTTACCTAGGGAGGTGGTGGAATCTCCTTCCTTAGAAGTTTTTAAGGTCAGGCTTGACAAAGTCCTGGCTGGGATGATTTAGTTGGGGATTGGTCCTGCTTTGAGCAGGGGATTGGACTAGATGACCTCCTGAGGTCCCTTCCAACCCTGATATTCTATGATTCTATGAACCCTCACACACAAGAACCCCAAAACAGAGAGAGACAAAGCAGGGTGCTCCACAAGGCAGAGAGGCACAACTTACCCCATCTAGGTTTAGGTGGGCTCTCTGGAGTCTGACTGCTGAAGGCCCAGATTGCCACTTCCTTACAAAGCGCTCCATCCCTAGCCTGCAAACAGGACCAGGAAGTCCCTTCCTCTTAAAGTGGCAGCAGGTTGGCATTTTAACAGTTTTCAATACACCACACTCCTTTCCAGGCAGGAGAGGTTGTTGGAGATGGTTGGAGGAGCTGGTGCTAGGGAGAGGTTGGGTGGGGGAACATGTTTTCAAGTGAGTGGTGGGGGAGGAGGGTCGAAGGAATGAGGAGATTGGGTGATGAGGGAGAGTGGTGAATCACACAGCAGTGATGGAGCTCAGCATTCACCAGCCCAGAGGGCTCAGAGGGGAGGAGATACCTCATGCTGCCTCCCCAGTGACAAGCCTGACTGGGATATCAGGGAGTAAAGCCCAGGACCCTTGTGTGATAATCCCCAAGCCAGAGCGGATGGGTTCTGCTCTGTCTGCAACTCTGCTCTGTGTCTCTTTGAAGGTAATGATGAGCTGAGGCTGGTGAATGGAAGCAGCCCCTGTGCCGGGAGAGTGGAGGTTAAACACCAGGATCTGTGGGGGACGGTGTGTGATGTTCCCTGGGACATGGAAGATGCTGAGGTGGTTTGTAAGCAGTTGGGATGTGGACCTGCTGTCAGTGCCCTTGGTAATGCTCATTTTGGAGAAGGATCTGGACCAACTTGGCTGATTCTAGCTGATTGTGATGGTGACGAGTCAGCTCTCTGGAACTGCAGTCATGTAGGATGGGGTGCACTCCAGTGCCCTCATTCTTTTGATACCGGAGTGATCTGCTCAGGTAAGAACTCTGCCAACCTGCCCCTGTAGGAAACTCCCTATGAGGGAGAAGGGAATGAACCCAAAGTATGTGACATTCCTGGAGACTCAGAGCTGGAGGGTGCCCTGCACTGAGGTCTATGTGGAGCTGACCAGTCTCTCCCTGAGCTCCCCTTGGTAGACTGGGGATAAGCAGGCTGTGCCATCCTCTGGGCAGGTCAGGCAGCTATCATGGAGTAAGGGTGGGGTGGGGCAAAGCCCCATTAGCAGGTCTGTGCCTGTAGGTGCCTGTGTATAGAAGCCCAGTGTCTCCCCAGGGGAGCAGCAGTTGTGACCCTGCCTGTGGCTGCGGGAGCTGGGATGGGAGCCGGTGGGGCGAGTGCTGTGGAGTTTTCCCCAGAGTTCCCTGAGGCAGCAAGAGAGGAGCCCTGAGCCTGACCATGGCAAGTGGGAGGGGCCAAACCAGCTGGGGGTAGGTGCAGGGGGCAAAAACTGACTCCACTGCTCCACACAGCTCCCTCCTTCCCCGAATCCCCCCAGGGTCAGGCAGGAAACTCCCACATGACGTGTAGCTCTTTGTTCTGCAGCCCACCTGGTTGCCTTCCCATGCAAGGTGAGCTAGAATTACCCCCAGGATAATGTCGTGGAGACGGCATCTGGATCCCTCTGCACTTGGGAAATAGATGTATATGTATAACCTGGCTTCATCAAAGCTTGTGTTGTTAAAATGGCTGTGTTTGCACACAGGTCTAAAGAGAGTGACTGTTAAAAACAGCCCTGACACGTGTAATACTAAGCCCTGGTCTACACTACAGAGTTAGGTTGATGTAAGACAGTTTACGTTGACCTAATTCCATAAGTGTCTACACTAAAATGTAGCTCCTGCCAATGTAACTTGCCCACTACTCCGACATAACAACTCCACCTCCATGAGAGGTGTAGCACTTAGGTCGATGTAGCTAGGTCTACAAACTGTCAGTGTGGACACTGCATTGCTTATATTGACTGTTGCTGCCTTTCTGAATCCATCCCACAATGCTCCACACTGATAGTTAAACTGATGCAAGCATGGGCGGGGGGTATGGCAGGCCAGGGAAGGCTGAACCTCCCCAAACAGCCAGGCATGGCCCCACCCACACTCCACCCTGAACCCCCTCCTGCTTTCTGCCGCTTCCCAATGTCCTCAGCCCAGGGAGGTTGCTCCTCTTCCCCGAGGGGGCTGGGGCTAGCGCGTGCCAGCCTGGGGCTCAGGACTCTGGCCAGTTGGGGCCCCCAGTGCTCTGGGGCTGGGGGCTCTTGGGAGGGTTGGTCAGGGCGGCCCGGGGCTGGAGTGGGGGGGCCAGCAACCACGGTCAGGGGCTTGAGGTTCCCACAGAGGAGGAGGGGCAGAAGGGGTGGAGGAGGGGTGGGGCTTCAGGCAGAAGGGCCAGGGCCAGGGGCTAGGCTCCCTGAACGGGAGGCTCAAACGCCGCCCATGGGTGCAAGCACTCCTGGTGAGGATGTGCACCACCAACACAAGAAGCGTTGTGTGGACACACAAAAGCGATATAGTTACTGTGGCGGCTAGATATTCACATAACTTAGGTCAACTACATTTTGTACTGTAGACTTGCCCTCAGTGTAGGACATTGGTCGCTGCAGCTGTCTGAAGAGCGACAACACCTCTTTGTTCTGATTAGCTCAGTTTGCATCTCTCTGCAAATCCCTGATCACCACCATTGGTGAAGTCACATTTGATCACTGGGGTCAGTGCTTTGTGTGTCTCCCCTCACACCCTGCCACTCACTTACCACCCTGTATTCCACTGAATGCATCCGATGAAGAGAGCTGTAGCTCACGAAAACTTATGCTCAAATAAATTTGTTAGTCTCTAAGGTGCCACAAGTCCTCCTTTTCTTTTTACCATCTTCAGTGACAGTATCCCCAGAAAGTGGGGGGGAGGTCACCCCTCCCCTGTGCCCTCTTGGCCCTGTGTCAGAAGACAGGGGCCACAGTCACCATAAGCCCCCCCAACCTTCCTTCAGAAATACGCCGGGCACAGTGGGGGCCTCCTCAATAGGGCCTAAAGTGGAGTAACCCTCAGCACATGGAGATGCATTGGCTCCCCTCTCAGTCTCTGTGCCAGGCTCAGCACAGGTGCATGGATCTACCGGGGCCGAGGTGAAGGGTCTCTCTCTGCGCTTCATTCTGGGTTTCCTGTGTGCAGTGAGCTCTGCAGCTGCAGTGTCTCAGCTGAGGTATAACTGCCTGAGCTGCAGCATCCTAATTTCCGCTGTTTCTATACCAGAAATGCACAAGTGCAGAGAGGAGCTCCTTTGCATAATGGGAGGAGCCAAAAGTGGGAGCCTGGCAGCCAAACCCCCTTTCCCTGCTGGGCCTGTTCTTGTCTCTGCAGCCACAGCTCTGGGCTTGTAATCCCTGAACTTCTGGGCCTATTGGTGCTGCTTGGAGGATTTCGGGAGGATCCAGAGGGTACAAAGAAACTTGACCGGCTATCAGGGAATTAGGCACCAGCACTTACCTTGTAAATGCTGAATAAACGTGAAATGGAAACCGACTTGTCTGAGAAACCCTCATTTTATCCCTCCTGCTCCAGTGTACCTCCTGTAACTCATCTTGGTAACTAAGCGACCATTGAGACACATGAACTGAGTGTCCCCTCACAGTTATTATTGACAATTATTTACCTCACGAATTATTATTGACAATTATTTACCTGAGGTTACAGAAAGAGACATTTACACTAAAGGAAAAGATTCCTTGGCATTTTAAGTTCCCTGCATGAATGTTCAGTGTGTGTCCTTCATTTTGGGTCTGTATCACACATTGGCACCACATTTGGCCCTTGGTAGATTGAGAGCTCTGCTCCCTAGACACAACTGCTGTAAAGTTGCCCTGAGTCTGTGCTAGGGCAATGCTCACATGTACTAGCCTTCACAATGACTCTCCCCACACCTGACAAGCATTGGCTGGATCTTGGTAGGCCCCACTTTAACAGTCAGTAATCAGCTCAGGTGCTCTGCTACTTTCCCTCTCTCCCACTTCTCCTGTCTGCACAGCCGCTCCGTGGCTTTCACACCCTGCACCCACACAAAACCTATCTGGCCAATTTTCTGTACTGCACCAAGGGAAATGCATCACAATTCCCTTCATCTGCACACCAGGCAGCAAACCTGTACACACAAGGAGTACAGGAGGCGAGCAGAGAGGCCAACACACAGCATGGCATTGTTAGATATTGTTATTGAATAGGATCCCTGCCCACCAGCTTTGCACTTCTCTTTTGAGCAGCCTCGTGGCTTCTCCAGTTTACACCATCCACTTACATCCAGGCTCTCATCTGGAAATAAGCACAGTATGGATTTTGCTAACAGCTCCCTTTTGGAGCATGCCTCTCGTCTCACGGAGCCAGCTGGTCTAGCTTCAACTACACCGATGTTTCACTGGCAACAATCAGCTTAGAGGTGGCAAGTGGGTGCAGTTGACTAGCGGTGGTGTGTAAGGCCCACTTTACACCACTGTTATACCAGTGCAGCTTCCTACACAAAGCACTATGGAGGACAGAGACCTCTGTGTGCACATAGCCCTGCAGTCTGCTCGAGTTGAACATTTCTCACACTATTTATTGTCATTGGTGCTCTCAGAGATCGGAGACTGTTGTTCATTCATTGCAATGAAGGCCAGACTCTCCTTACTGCTTGTGGACAGACAGTTTCGCATGTCAGTGACTGTGGAATTAAATTAAAATTCACTAACAAAAATCCTCATTAATGCACCTGGTGGGAGATGAAGGCAGTCTGTGTTCTTAATGATGGGTTTAGCTAGGTTCATGGGACTCTGTATGCTACTACCTCAGGGAGAGGCACTGTACCTTGGAATCAGGGGGCAGACTTAATGTGTGAGGCAACCAAGAGAGAGAGTGGAGAGACACTATTTAGAGTGATAGGGGATGCGTCAGTTCAGAGAGGATAGCAGTTGTGTCTGGGTGGCCACCAGCCCCCTGCTAAGAGAAAGGAGGGAGGCAGAGTCAAGTGACTGACAAGAGAAAGCCTGGGAACACGAGTGAGTCTGACCAACAGGAAGTGAGATGCCCAGCACTGGAGAGAGGAGAAGCCAATTTGGAGCAGTCTGGAGCCAGCTATGGAAAGGTCAGGACTGGCTGTGTGGTGAGTCCCAGGTCTTCATGCAGGGTCCCCCTGAGAACTGGCCCCTGGGCAGCAGCATCCCTCAGCTTGGGCCTTTCCCTCTCCAAGGTCACTGCCCGGTTAAAGAGTTCTGTTGGGAATATTCCCCACCAAGCCAGGCTGAATTAGTGCTTCAGCTACCTAGGGAAAATCCACCACCACATGGGAAACTTTGCTCTGACTGTGAGTCCACGCTGCCTGCCTGCTGCGAGTTTGTCTGAGCACTAGGGTAGGAGACTAAAGGTAGGATTTTTAGTAGTCTTATTGAAATGTGCACCTTGAGCCCTGCACCCCTTTGTGATGAGGGGAAATCCCAGGAGCAGAAGCAGCCTGACTCCTGCATGAAGAGGATGCCTGAGAGCAGCGATCATCAGCCCCCGTGCAGTGACTGAGGAGTTTAGATTCATGGGAAACTAATGGGTACTATCAGCATGGGCACCAGTGACCCTGAGAGCAGTGTTTTACCATGTTATGTTATCATAGAATATCAGGGTTGGAAGAGACCTCAGGAGGTCATATAGTCCAACCCCCTGGTCAAAGCAGGACCAATCCCCAAATTTTTGGCCCAATCCCTAAATGGCCCCCTCAAGGATTGAACTCACAACCCTGGGTTTAGCAGGCCAAGGCTCAAACCACTGAGCTATTTCCCCCCCCCCCACAAAGTTATATTTACTTTCTGTTTAGTATAACTACTGTGTTGAATATACTATATGTGTCTGCATTATTTCTTGAGAGTCTCTAACTATCTGTCAAGTAAGTTGGTGTTACCCTCTGGTTAGAATTTTCCTTCCAACTGCCCTGGGACCCTGCTAGGAAGGAACGAAGAGAGTGGATGCACTGCCAAATAAATTCATATGGGAAGAAAATAAGGAAGTTGCATCCTGCTGAGCTTGAGACGAGATTCAAAAGAACCCAGGCCTGTCCATCAAATCCTGTAAGGAGACTGATGCTAAAGAAGGCAATTGGATGGTTAAGGGGTGCTACATAAGGGTGAATGGGTTGTAAAAGGATTTTCACAGGGTAGCTGGTCCCTGTGGATAGGCTAAGTCAGCAACCCTGGACCACAGTAGGTGAGTCCAATCCAGCAAATTAAAGAGGGCCGGGCTATACCTGGGGCTCTAAAGGGCTGCTCGTGGGCAGTTTGGGAAGATGGACAGGGACAGGCTGCATCCTGGGGAGGGGAAGGTACACCAGAGTGGAGTTAGCTCCTGTGGTGTATCCCTGCAACAAGGGGCCAGGGGCTTAGGGAAGCAGCTAAGGGCCAAGAAGGGAGCAGAGGTGACTGAAACTGGGAAGCTGCCAGGAGCAGCAGTGCCAGAGACCCCTGGATGGGGGTGTCCCTGAGACCAAGGAATGAGAAAAAAGTTTTTTTTTTCTATTGGTTTGCTAATTTCTCTTAAGAAAATAAATCTTCTTGCAAAAGACTGGGTGTGGCAGTGCATTCTTTGAAGCTGGGGGAGAAGTATGACTGGGTGACAAGGGTGTAAAGGGATTGTCAAATTTAGCAGGTGTGTGGTTCTTTCTGGGGAATACACTGAGTATTTGAGTGTCGGACAGATGTAGGGTTGTGAGTATAGGCTGTTCAGTACAGTTCACCTAAAAACAAGTTCTATCTTAACAGAGAGAAGGCATTTGACTCAGTGCTACTTTTGTCATGTGCCCTATTCTCTGAGTGATATTTTCAAAGGCAATGTGTGCATGTTTGTGCTCTGACTGTGTTGGATCACAGCTCAAAGAGGGCAGAGTTAATGTTGCATGGGTGAGCACCTTGACTTTGTGTTTTCAGAGGTTTGAGTTTCCTGAACTCAGCATTCTGGAAGAGCACAAGATACCTCTGGGCAACCTTACCCCTGCACAAATGAAGGTTTCTATCAGTGAATTTCCTAGTTTTTTTTAACAAAAAGAGAAGTGTTTGTTGTCAGAGTTAGTGGTCATTTAGACGGTTGTAGTTCTCACCGATGTTTGCAGTTGATAGAAACTGTAACTAGGTAATTGGAAAAAGACCTAACTTTTATATAGCCCTTTTCATCAGTAGATCACAAAAAGCTTTACCTCAGTATCCCCATTATACAGCTGGGGAAACTGAAACACAGAGAAGTGAAGTGATTTGCTCAAGGACATTTAGAAGTCCAGAGGCAGAGCTAGGAATAGTCGCAGTCCAGGGGTCTCTATACTAGGCCATATGGTTGCTTGGTGATTCCTCAGAGCTCCTACTTGTTTTTGTACCTTTTGTCACAATGGAATGGGAATAATAGTTGTGCTTTGAAATGTTTGTAATGGGTATTTGCTAAGAGGGTTAGTCAGAAAAATTCCATCCGTCTGTCCCAAAATCTTGACAGTCTTGTATTACATGGTTGTTACAGTAACTTTAAGTTTGTGAGAGGAGACTGATATTTTTCTTTCCTTCTCCACCCCCTGTCCGACCAGTTTCTGTAAAATTAACCCTCCTCAACATTTCTAGCTCCCCCTCCCCTTCCTATCCCAGTAAGCCATTAGTTGGCACTCAAGAAGCCATTAACATGGAAGAAGTTGTTCCTTGCTATCTCTGGCCCTGTGCTTCTTCATAAACATATCACAGCAGCAGATCACTGGAGGGCTGCACCCTACCTTGGTTATGGCACCTGAGCTGCACACTGAGCTGGGCCCCCCATTCCCCTGACCCACCCCACCTGGGACTCCTTCCCCAGCCAGGCTCCAGGCCAATCTAGTCCACCCCCATCCAAACTGCCTCCCCCTGCACCCACCTAATGGTGACCTGTACCTTCACTAATCATTTCCTAAATTTTAGAGGAGGAAAATTTAAAGTGGAACAGTTTCAACAGACATTGAGAGCATTCCAGCCTGGAATAGTTCACGGCCTGGTGAGTAGCACACTCACCTGTGGATCAGGGATAGAATTCCTGAATTCAAGCCCCTGCTCCTGAGTAGGGTTTCAAACCAGTGTCTCCCATATCCCAGACAAGTGCCCTAATCACTGGACTAAAGGTTATAATGGAGAGCACACACAATTTCTGTATGACCCACAATGGGCTCTTCTGAGTTTCTGACAAGTTCCAAACAGTTTCAAGGCTGAATCAAATATTTTTTTCTGATTTTTTTGGTTTGCTGTCTGAACCAAGACAACAATTACTGGCCTGGCTGTAGCTAGGAGTGGTGACACCAGAGGGATGGAGGCTGTGGTGAGGATCGGTGTGGAGGTGAAGAGGCTGGGTGGGTGTGACACTCATATCTTCCCAATGCCAGGAGGCAAGGGCCTCACTGGTATCAGGTAATGAGTTTCAGATGGCCTGGCCAGTTCAGTGTCCCCCAATTCAATGAGGTCATAATCTGTGTCTGAGAAGTGGCATGTACAATATTGGAAAACTAATAAGTCACTGATCATTGATATTCTTACACATTGTATGTACGAAGTGTGTACAAGGGTTATGAGTACAGGCTGGAATAATGACTAAAGTGTGTTTAAACCAGGCATGTCAGGGGGAGTTGGCAAACAGGTCTGCCAAAGGAATGTGTTTGCTTCTCTGACCAGCCTGGTCATCAGGTAGAGATGAAAAAGGTCTATTTGCATATTAGGAAAACAAAACTATCAAGCTCCAAGTTGGGGGGGGAGACATCATGTCATCTACATGCAGGAGGCGAGAGAAGCTTGGTCTGAGTTTTACTTAAAGAGTACACTGCAACTGTTTACTGGGCTATAAAAACAGGGGAGCTGAACCTCAAGCAATAAGCAATTGAATCATCTGATTGTATACAATATTATGTACCATATTACTATATTATGAAAGTGTATTGAGTGAGATGTTCAATGAAAGCCTATGCCACACATAATATCATCATTGAATCTATGTATAACTATATTAAGAATTATGGCTTCTCATTGATATTGTGATTTAAAGTGTGTGTCCAAATAAAGGGTTTCTCCTAGGCAGGAGGGAAGGCAACTATCTACCTGTCCCCAGCGAAATTAAGCAAAGAGTCACCCCAAACAAAGGAAGCTCTATTTGCATAGAAATCAGGAGGGGGATGGGAAGTCCAGAGAAAAGGAAGAACGGCGTAAGGTCATCCTGCCTCTTGAAAAAAGATCACTGAACTTTGGAAGATATACGCAAGAACAGAAATCATCTTTGCCATCCGTCACTAGGCAAACACAAGACAACAGTTGCAATTTGAGCCAGGTGAAAACTTGAGAATTGTTAGTCTGCTGAGAGCACAATTGGTCATGCTGACCATGTATTCCCCTGTCAGTATCCCTCTGTTGTTTTTTGTCTTCTACCTAGATTGTAAGTTCTTTGGGGCAGAGACTGTCTTTCTCTTCTGTGTTTGTACAACACCTAGCACAATGGAGTCCTGGACCATGAGTAGGGCTCCCAGGTGCTATGATACTACTACTAATGTGCCTGGTGTGATAAGTGCGTGTTGGATTTTACACAACATCTGTGAGACCCAGGTTGAAATCCTGGAGGATGGAAGGGGTAGGAACTAGATAAATCTTCTCAAAATTATGGGCAGCCAGAGAGGGGACCCCTGCAAAATGATCCAAGTGGTTAAGGGAAGAGAGTGGGGGTGCCTTGTGCTTCTGCTAGGATGCCACAGGAAGCTGTGGCTAATGAACACTCTGTGAGAAAGCAAGCAAGTTTTGGTTTGATTACATTCTGAATTAATAGCTTGGGGTGGGAGGTATTATGCCATTTACGGGCTGAGCTCGACCTGATTAAGTTTTTCAGACAAAATGGTAGCCAACAGAGGAGAGCAGCACAAATGATTAAAGGTTTAGAAAACATCAACTATGAGGAAAGATGGGAAAAATGGGTTGGTTTAGTCTGGAGAAGAGAAGGCCAATGGGGGGACAGCCTATGATTCTTCAAATAAATAAAAGGCTGCTATAAATAGGAGGGCATTAAACTGTTCTCCTTAACCACTGAGGACAGGACTAGAGTAAAAGGATTAAATTGCAGCAAGAAAGATTTAGATTAGACATTGGGGAAAGCTTTCTAACCATCAGATTTGTTAAGCAGAGGAGCCAATTGCCTACGGAGTTTGTGGAATCTCTGTCATTGGACGTTTTTAAGAAAGGGTCAGACAAACATCTGTCAGGGGTGGTCTAGATAATACTTACGCTTTGTCTACACTGCAGACCTTACAGCGGCACAGCCGTAAGGTATCCTGTATAGCCTCTCTATGCTGATAGGAGAGATCTCTCCTGCTGGCATAATTAAATGAGCCCTAATGAGCAGCAGTAGCTGTATCAGTGGGAGAGCGTCTCTCGCCAACACAGCTCTGTCCATACCGGTGCTTTTGTCAGTGAAACTTTTGTTGGTCAGGGGGGTGGGGGTTTTTTTCTACACCCCTGTCCGACAGAAGTTTCACTGACAAAAATGCCAATGAAGACATAGGTTTAGTCCTGCCTTGGTGCAAGGGACTGGATTAGATGACCTATCAAGGTCCATTCCAGTCCTACACTTCTATCATTCTATGGAAATGAATTTATTGAGTTTATCAAAAAAAGTTACTGTCTCTCTTAGGGGTGTGAATTTTTCACAGCCATGACCCATGTAGCTAGGGTGACCTAAGTTTTAGGAGTAGACCAGAACAAAGGAATGTGATGCAAACTGAAAAACTTGCATATTGAGGGAGATCCCCACCAAGGAGTTTTCACCCCTGACGGTGATACATCAGAAAGCGTTCTCCATCTCCTGTTGGGTTGAATGCAGTGGGAAGGAACTGTGCTAAGGCTATTTGGAATTGTGCTCCCATTATGGTGCATTCTCCATAGTTTGCAGGACATTGCAGTGTTGGGGCAGAGTGCTTGGCTTTTGCAGCAAAAGGTGCTTTATCATGGTTGTTTGCCTCTGCATTGTCTGCATCGTGTCCCTCCCAAGGGCTGTATGCTCCATTCTGAGCTTTTGTGCATGCTCCAGGAAACCTTTCCAGCTGCTTTCAAGGCCCTCTATTGGGATTAACTGTATGCTCCATAGAACAGATCATCTACAGCTTTTTCTTATGTTTCCTGAGATCTGACAGCTTCTCTGCATGCTACAACTCCCCTCTTCACACAGTTACACGTGCACAGGGAAATAAGAAAAAGCACAGTCATTTATGGTCCCATTCTTCATAGTCTCCATGCCAATAATGATAAAATATGCTTGTTCCCATAAGGTTGGAATGCTATGCCCCATCTTCTCTTCCAACTCCATGGTTTCCTTTGAGATAGTAAGATAATCCCCCATTTATTTCCCATTCTATAGACCTTCTGTACTTTATTTGAGTGGTGCACACACGTGAGTGGGGAGGAAGGGACAGGCTTTGTGTAGGCGAGTTTTTTTTAAAATGTGTATGGTTTGGAGCTGTTGGGTGCTGGATGGGTGACTCTTTTCTTTTCTAGGGTGGGTAGAGGAGTGGCAGGAGCAGGTTATTGACTGCTTGTGCCCTTCTACAGGCTTTACTGACTACAGCTGAGTAAATCATTGATTTTTCAGTTTAGTGGCCAAACCAAAAAATCTGAAAGAAGAACTGATTCATTTAGAGCCCAAACTGAATGGTTGTTTTTTTCTTGCAGAAACAAAACATAAAAAATATTCTTTCTGATCTAATGAAAGATTTGAAATATGATTTTGAAAAGACATTAAAAAAGGAACAAGTGTTGGGTGGGAAGGGGGGAAATTTCAGTTATTCATTCAGGTGTACTCAGGACAGCTTGCAGAGATGCAGGTGCAGTTATTAACCTGCTGGAGCTCGTTCGCTGACTCGGTACCAGATTCAGAGCCACCTCACTTTCATTTTCTCTGACAGTGTCCTGTAGACATCTGCATTCTGGTGACTCTTATCCAGAGGGAACTGGACATGCTTGTCTCCAGACAGGGCCAATCAAGTCCTGGGCCTCTACATGGGTCCATGTGGAAGCAGGGGGGCCTTGGTTGCTATGGGAATGTGAACTCACCTGGTAACGAAAAGAGGCGCTCCTGGCTGCCTGCCAGCATTTAACCAGAGAGGGTACATCTGGTCAAGATGACCCCAGAGCTGTGGAGCGCAAACAGGCACAAAGCAGGTTGATGCAGGTATGGAGCAATGCAGTGTGGGACACTAGCTGGAGGACTGTCAGCAGCATTAGCATTAGGAATTATTTCACAGGAATCTTACAATGAACAAACTGATTGTGAAGTGGAGCTACTCCTTCTCCAATGAGGATTAGTTACGGCAACCTAAGATGCCAAATAAATTGCTCTGAGAACAGGGTTCATGTGGACACAAGGTATTTAAGGTGAGCTAATTACAGCTAATGTGAGGTAACATCCCCTGTAGACAAGCCATAAGGGTAATTGAGAAGGGCTTCACACTGGAACCGGTGTTCCAGGTGTCAGGCTCTGCTGGTATGAGGTCGACACACAAGATCCTAATTCCAAGCAGTTGGAACATCTCCACTTTCTGGCATCTTGCAGATCATTCACCTGCTTTCTTCCCACTAGTACTGTATCTAGTCTGTTCTAGACCATCACTTCTCCTTTGTGTCTATCCCACTCTCTGCTCCTTCTGCTTCTGGGGACTTATTCCTCCTCTCTGCCCTTTGCTTTTCCCTTCTGAACTCTCAGCCACTATTTTTGTATTTTCAGATCATATGAATTATGAAGCTCCTCCCTTCCTTGTTCTCACCCCTGTGAAGACACTTGCTATTCCTTGCCCCTTATTCTCCTTTACTCCCCAGTCTCACAGATTAAGCCTCTTTGAAGCCTCCAGGCTTTCTTTCTTTGAACTTTCGCCAGTTTTTCAATATCCTTCCTGTCATGAAGAAACAGAAAGTACATCCTCAGCTGGAATATTGTATAAGACCATGTAAACACTCATCAGTCCCGTCCAGTCCCACCTGGAGAGACAGTCACACACTCTGCTTTGTGTCATTCTGTTCACACCTGAGAATTATATTGTTGGCTATCTCTTGGCTTTGACCTCTTATTCAAACTCCCTCTCATCACTGGAGCACAGGAACTGGCATATGGAGTAAAGGGCTTATTTAACAATGTCTTTGCAGTTGAGAGAAGAAGGTTCCCTTCATTTCATCCCCAGGAAGGCCTGGGGAAGGTTTTGGGATGTCAGTATAACCAACACTCACTGATGGATGCATTGACTCTTTAGGTCGCATTGAGGTCCGGCTGGTTGGAGGGGACACTGCCTGCTCTGGACGTGTTGAAGTCACACATGGAAATACATGGGAGACAGTCTGCGATTCACAATTGGATTTCAACACCGCTTCTGTTATCTGCAATGAATTAGGGTGTGGACAGGCTGTAGCTACTATAGGAGCAACACATTTTGGAGAAGGACATGATCTGATCTGGAAGGAAGAGTTTCATTGTGTGGGGAATGAGACTGTCCTTTCAAACTGTCCCAGGATGTCCCGTCCTAATGACACATGCTCCCACACTGATGCTGTCAGCATATTGTGTTCAGGTAAGAATTCAAACTGTTCACTTTAACATATGACTAACATGGGCCCTACAGCTGGGCTACTAGATCTCTTTTCTCTCACATCCATATATTCCTCCTGTGAACCCACATCCCAGAAAACTTTGCTTGTTTCCAAGTTGCTCCAAAGGATTCTTGTCTGCTACAAAGGGTGGCTTCACTTTCCCACCACCCAGGGGGAGCCAAGAAGAGATGGTGGGAAATCCCATTCTCTCTCATAGTCCTCACTCTATTTCAAGTGTCTCTAGTAAATGGGGACAGTTCTATTTACCTTTCTCCTGCTATAAGGATAGGGTCCCAACAGAGCTCTGATTTCCCTTATCCTCCACTAGGGATGCATGTTCTCCACTGCTGAGCCTCTCCTCCCTCCTCAGATACATCTGTAAGGGGAAGGGGCAGGGTCTAGTGATCAGAGAACAGAACCAGAACCCAGGAGACATGGGTTTTCTTTCCAGTTCTGGTTCTGTATTCAGTAATGCCTTGTACCTCAGTTTCCCCATTTGTGAAACAGTTAATTTCCTACCTCAGATTGTGTCTGTGAGGCTTAACTTCATTTGTGTTTGTAAAGGCTTTCAGGCACTTGAATACACAGTGCTATGTAGGGGGTAGGTGTTATTTTAAAACTTTCTTGATGGAATTGGACCAGTTGTGGCCACTTTTAGGTTATTGCCCTGCAATGGGGATTGGCTTTGTGCCACCCATTCATACAGATATGATTATTAGAGACTAGCTGAAAGCCCATACTATTGCTTGGGTGTAACTTGTAAAATCTTGTGAAGCAATAGTGACTGCTGCAAGAAAATATTAAGCAAAAAAACCCCAGAAATATTGTCACAAGGCAGGGCACTCACCAGTGCAGCACTTCCTGCTGGTCTGTCCAGGAATTAGCTCCTTCAGCTCAGGAGTGCCCTCTATGGGCCGGTGTCTTGCCCTCTCTTACCTGCCCTGTTGTCTCCACCACCTCTGACCCCATGTCCCTCAGAGACCCTGGTGCCCCTTACCTTGGGGTGTTGCCACACTCTGGATCTCCCCTCCCAGAGGAACCCCAACCACTATACCCACCTTTCAAGGTTCCCTCCCCACTCTGAACTCAGGGTACAGTTGTGGGGACCCACATGAAAGACCCCCCCTAAGCTTATCTCTACCAGCTTAGGTTAAAAACTTCCCCAAGGCACAAATTCTTCCTTGTCTTTATAACTGTATCTCTGCCACCACCAAGTGAGTTAGACAAAGATTTAGGTTTCAGAGTAACAGCCGTGTTAGTCTGTATTCGCAAAAAGAAAAGGAGTACTTGTGGCACCTTAGCGACTAACCAATTTATTTGAGCATAAGCTTTCGTGAGCTACAGCTCACTTCATCGGATGCATACTGTGGAAAGTACAGAAGATGTTTTTATACACACAAAGTATGAAAAAATGGGTGTTTACCACTACAAAAGGTTTTCTCTCCCACCACCCCACTCTCCTGCTGGTAATAGCTTATCTAAAGTGATCACTCTCCTTACAATGTGTACGATAATCAAGGTGGGCCATTTCCAGCACAAATCCAGGGTTTAACAAGAATGTCTGGGGGGGCGGGGGGTAGGAAAAAACAAGGGGAAATAGGTTACCTTGCATAATGCCTTTGCCACTCCCAGTCTCTATTCAAGCCTAAGTTAATTGTATCCAATTTGCAAATGAATTCCAATTCAACAGTCTCTCACTGGAGTCTGTTTTTGAAGTTTTTTTGTTGTAATATCGCAACTTTCATGTCTGTAATCGTGTGACCAGAGAGATTGAAGTGTTCTCCGACTGGTTTATGAATGTTATAATTCTTGACATCTGATTTGTGTCCATTTATTCTTTTACGTAGAGACTGTCCAGTTTGACCAATGTACCATTGCTGACACATGATGGCATACATCACATTGGTGGACGTTCAGGTGAACTAGCCTCTGATAGTGTGGCTAATGTTATTAGGCCCTGTGATGGTGTCCCCTGAATAGATATATGGGCACAGTTGGCAAAGATTTAGGAAAAGGACCACTTGGAGTTCCTGTTTCCCCAAAGTATCCCCCAAGCCCCTTCACCGCCTCTTCTGGGGAGGCTTGAGAGTAAACAAGGTGAGCTAAAACCACTGGTTTTTAGGACACTAAAAACCAATCAGATTCTGAAAAGCAGAACTTTATAATAAAGAAAAAGTAAAAGAAGCACCTCTGTAAAATCAGGATGGAAGTTAATTTTATAGAGTAATCAGATTCAAAACACAGGATTCCCCTCTAAGCAAAACTTTAAAGTTACAAAAAAACCCAAACAAACCAGGAATAAACCTCCCTCTTAGCCGAGGGAAAATTCACAAGCTAAAACAAAAGATAATCTAATGCATTTCCTTCCTATTACTTACAATTTGTAATCTTAGATACTTAGTTCAGGTATGGCTTAAGAGACATATTTTCCCTACCCTGGTTCCTCTCTGTCCCGGAGAGAAAAAAACAAAAACAAAAACCTCCCCCCACAGATTTGAAAGTATCTTCTCCCCTTATTGGTCCTTTTGGTCAGGTGCCAACCAGGTTATCTGAGCTTCTATAGGCAAAGGAGGGATTTTATGCTACCCTTAGCTGTATGTTTATGACACTACCTTCTCTCAGTGGCTACTGCCAGTCATCATCCAGCCCCTTCTCTCAGAGGCAAACTGCAGTCTGTTATGGCCACTCATCACTGGCAAGGGTTGGACCTGCTGCCTTTCTAGCCCCACCTGCCTCCTTGCAGCCCTAGTACCTCCCCTGGCCTTTAGCAAGGCCTCAGCCTGGGGACTCACCAGGTCAGAGCTCCTCATCTCTGCCTGCCTTTCCCCAGCCCTGCTCTGCCTCAGGTACCCTGCTTACTCTCCCAGGCAGCTTGGTCTTTTGCTCCCAAGCTGGCACAAGAGTCTCTCTCCCACTCGCTCAGCCTGCCCTTTTATCAGAGCCAGCTATGCCCTAATTGGGTGCAACCACACCTGTGGCTGACTACTCAACCAGCCTCTATTGGCTGCTTTTAACCCTTTTCTGACCAGAGTCTGGTGACGGCCCCGCTACAAATATGAATGCAAAACATGTACATTGTCAAATTGCAATGTATGCACATGTGACAGCTTTGGCTCATATCATCTAGCTCAGATATACCCACCTCCCTCCCTCTTCTTTTTTAAATAACTTAGGACAGTTAATGTTTTCATGGAATTTTGAACCACACATTTCATTAATGTTGAAAGCATGCAGCCATTTTCATTCTGAGGCAGATATTAATTGAAAGACAAATTCTCAACAACATTGAGTGCCTGACAGCTCTCTCTGATTTGAAAATTAAACTAACTTATGACCAAGGTGCCTTTCACCAAGCTGAGGCTATCACTGTACCAATACTGTATTTATTGCTAAAGTAAATTTTCACCCTGATCTGTCTTTGGGCTTTTTAACTGCCCTTGATTCCCCTGCCAGTGTGAGTGTGTGATAATTGCAGGTTGGAAAGTCAACCCTGTAATGCACACACAAAACACCCCTCTCCCTGGCTGCTTAGCTGGAGACTGCACTTGCCCTTCTCTCACCCCTGACTCGGGGAACTGCCCTTCATTCCCTCTTCACCCATAGCAACACTTCCCTGCCTCCTGCTGCCCTGGGGCTCGGGGGACCTCCGCGATTTATGAAATTGGCATCCCGTCTCGCTCCTCAGCAAGGATTACAAAATCATAGCGAAAGCAATCTCGCTGCGGCTAGGGTCCTTGATGGCGGACGTGATGCACCCAGACCAGACCTACACCATCCCAGGCCGCACCATCTTCGACAACCTGTATCTGGTCCGGGACCTCTTGGAACTCAGGTGTAGGGACGGTCTGTCATTCGCCCTCCTGTCCCTGAATCAGGAGAAGGCATTTGACAGGGTGGATCATGGGTATCTCTTGAGCATTCTGCGAGCGTTTGGCTTCGGACCCCAGTTTGTGGGTTTTCTCCAGGTGCTGTATGCCTCCGCAGAGTGTCTGGTCAGGCTCAGCTGGACCCTGACCGAACCGGTCAGCTTCGGGCGAGAAGTATGGCAGGGGTGCCCCCTCTCGGGCCAGCTGTACGCTCTGGCGATCAAGCCCTTCCTCTGTCTCCTCCGCAGGAGGTTGACAGGGTTGGGGCTTTGGGAGCCGGAGCTGCGGCTGGTTCTGTCGGCGTACGCCGACGATGTGCTCCTCGTGGTCCAGGACCTGGGCAACTTGGCGCGGGTGGAGGCTTGCCAGGCCATCTATTGGGCAGCCTCCTCCGCCTGGGTCAACCGGGTCAAGAGCTCTGGCTTGGCGGTAGGAAACTGGTGGCAGGCAAGCTCCCTCCCACCCGCACTTCAGACCATCCAGTGGAGCGCGGGCCTGCTGCTTTACCTCAGCGTTTACCTTTCTGCCACGCATCCCTCTCCTCTGGAGAACTGGGAAAATTTAGAGGCCGGGGTGATAGAGCGGCTCCAGAAATGGATGGGACTACTCCGATGTCTCTCCCTTTGAGGGAGGGCACTGGTGCTTAATCAACTAGTCCTCTCCATGCTCTGGCACTGGCTCAACACCCTGGTCCCGGCCCCGGATTTCCTGGCCAACCTCCGGACGTTGATTCTTGAGTTCTTCTGGTTAGGACTGCACTGGGTCCCTGCAGGGGCTCTCCATCTACCCCTGGAGGAGGGAGGGCAGGGCCTGAAGTGTCTGCGCACTCAGGTCCATGTCTTCTGCCTCCAGGCCCTGCAGAGGCTCCTTTATGGTGCAGGTAGTCCGGCGTGGAGCGTACTGGCACATGCCTTCCTGTGCCACTTCCGAGGGCTCCGATATGACCGACAGCTCCTTTATCTCCATCCGAGAGGTCTTCCACGAGACCTCTTCAGGCTGCTGGTCTTCTACCAGTACCTCCTCCGGACCTGGAAACTGTTTACAGCGACCAGGTCCGTGGCGGCCTCCGTGGGGGAAGATCTCCTCGAGGAGCCCCTGCTACACAACCCCCAGCTCCGTGTGCAGGTGGCGGAGTCCCCCTCGGTGCGCCAGAGGTTGGTCCTGGCAGAAGTCACCAGAGTCAGAGACCTCCTGGACTACGACCGGAGAGACTGGCTGGATCCCCTGATGCTCGCTCAGCGCATGGGGCTCTCCAGACCTCGTACTCCCCTGTGCGTACTTCAGGAGGTGAGGGCCGCTTTGCCACCCGCTGCTCTGGTCTACCTCGACCGGGTCCTAAGGGAGGATGTGCCCCGCCCACCCTCCACCCCAGGCCCTCCGGACCTTTTCGTCAGGACCCTGCCCCATGGACCCAACCGACTCCCCCGCCCCTTCACCCTGCGCCAGCTACACGAGCTGCAGCTGGTCCGTTTCCAGACCGCACCAAGGAAACATCCATACATGCTCGTGCTCCATACCCTTCATGTCCTCACCCTTGCGTCCCGCCCTGACACAAAGTGGCGGGACCTCCTGCCACCTCGAGAGGATGAGGAGCCCCGGTGGGCCGGCCTATATTCCACCTTGGTCCTGAGGCCCGCCGGGGATATTAGTTGGCGACTCCTTCATGGGGCCGTGAGCACGGGCCTGTACTTGGCGCGGTTCACCCCAATCCCGGACACCTGCCCCTTTTGCGGTATGAGGGAAAACCTGGCGCACGTCTACCTGGACTGCACCAGGCTGCAGCCCCTATTCTGGCTCCTCATGAATATTTTGTTAAGATTTTGGTTGCACTTTTCCCCTCACCTCCTTATCTATGCACTCCCTGTCTGTTGCCCCACTAAGTCGTGGGACCTCCTGGTCAACCTCCTCCTGGCCCTGGCTAAAGTGGCCATCTATAAAACCAGGGTGAGGAGGTTGGCCGATGGAGTCTCCTGTGACTATTTCCAATCTTCCGTCCGTTCACACCTCCAGGCAGAGTTTCTCTGGGCGGCGTTCACTGACTCCCTTGACGCCTTTGAGGAGCAGTGGGCTTCTCTGCTTGGTTTCCCCGTCTGGTTCCCTTCGTTTGATCCTTTGACCGTATTCCTGTCCCTGTTGTTCATTAGTTGTCCCCCGTAATTATTTGGTTCTCCAGGTCCTGTGGACCCCACCCCCGCTTAGGCTGGGGGGGAATCCTTTAGCAGTGGGCGGGCGAAATATGGCTGCCCTGGGGCTTCACCACCTGGGACCCAGCTACATCACTTCCCTGACTCCCCACTCCCCTGCCTACTGGGGCAAGTGGGCTTGTCTTCTTCCTGGTTCCCAGCAGGAACAGTTTCCCAACTTCGCCCTCCCCTGCCTCTTGCTGCCCCGGGACCCTCTTTCTGCTCTAGGGACATACATGAAGGCAGGGCTCAGTGGAAGGGCAGGTCTGTGTCCTCAGCCCTGAAGCTCTCGCACAGAGCTTGGTCCAGCCCTGAAAACTGGAGTATTAGAGGAGCTTCTTGTGTCATCACAGCAGCTCCTCTGATGTTTTTGTAGGCAGCAAAATCCCATGACTCCCAATCAGCTTGCAAGATCTGGAAACACGGCAAGACTGCCTTCCCCGACTGCTTGGAGGGGACTCCCCACCTCCACCACCAACCCGAGGCTGGTGATCTGCCACCTAATCCCCTTCATCTCTCACCCCCATTGCTGTATTCTGCAGCCCCCTCAGCTTCCCTGCACTTCACATCCCCCTATGTCCCTTTCAACCTCCCTTCCACCACCAGCTGCCCTGTGCCCCCCACATCCCTCTCCCCACAGCCTTCCTCCTGTCCCACATCCTTCTCCAAGCCATTCCGTTGAAACCCCTAAATCTGTCTCCTGCCCCCACCCCCAGGTGTCCTGCTCCCTGCACTCTCCCCACCCTCCTTTCACAGAGTCTCTGTTGCCCCTGGGCCCTGTCCATTCCTCTCAGCCATACAAGGCAGCCATGTTTCCTGTGGGCTTCAGTCTAATTGAAAACAGTGGAAGATGGCAGCCAACTTTACTCAGGGCGGCCTCACTCCCACGTGGCAACAGACTGTAGGCAGATGGCAGCATCTCACTGGCTTCAGCCCCACTGTCAGCGACAGGAGATGGCGCCATATGGAATAAGGGAAACTCCGAGACTTGGAAGTGGCTTAAAACTTAAAAGTTGGATGGTAAGTGACTGTAAATCCCAGTGATGACTGAACCTGGTGATATTCTGAAGCAGAGGAGCTCTCGGCCATGCCAGTAGCTGGCCCCAGCATTTCATGCTGACTCAGCACACATCCTGGGCTTCAGAGGGACTCACAGACAGAGTGACATTCCTGGGATCTTCTTATATGGGTAACAAAGATTGCCGTCTTGTCAGGGCCAGGGTCTTGTCAGGACACAAATCTAAATGGACGAGCTAAAAAAAGGGTGGGGCCACCAGCGAGGTGCTTTTCCCAACATCACTGCTTATGGCAGAGCCTGAAAAGGATCTGCACTGCCCACTAGCCTGCCTGTGGAACACACCACTGGCCGAAAGCCCAGTCCACGGCACTCAGCTGGATAGCCTGTCACTGTGTCAATGAGGACCCCTGGCTGGCTGGCCATAATCATGCTGCCAGGTTGGGTATTGGGATGGGTGGGGGGAAGTGGAAAACAGAGGTCTTTTTTCCTGAAAGTTGAAGAGAGGAAACCAAGATTGGAGAGGGGCTGCCTTTCTGTATAGGGTGGGGTTGCTACCGCCAAGGCACAGAAAAACTGGCCCATCTGTGGGCAGGCCCAGATCCCAGGGGAGGTGTCACTGGTCTGTGAACAGGGTGAGGTCCCAGAAGAGGAGAGGCTGGTCTGTGAGCAGAGACAAGTCCCAGGGCTGGGGGCAAACATGGGAAGGGGCTCAGTGCTCAGAGAGTTATGGGAGGTTTGGTGGGATTTGTGGTTGGGAGTGCGACACTGCTCTCCCATTGACTGGCGTCTGCCTTGGCATACTGCACACATGCAGATCAGGATGAGTGTACCAGCCGGGAGGCCATTTTGTGTTTCCAGCTCTGACACGCTTAGCTGGAGTTCTGAGATCACTGCATGCCCAAGTGCATTTTTGCACAGCTTAGAAATTCTGGCAACACCAACCCCTCCCCTGCCCGCAGCCAATAACACCTTTGGACCAGCAACTGGGAAGGCCATGGAAAAACTAGCCAGGTGACTCAAAAACCAGCCAGATAGTGTAACGATGGTGCCAGGGAGAGAGGGAGACCTCAGCCCTACGGTGCTCATTCCTTCACATTTCTTTGTGTGAGTTTCTAGTGATAATAAAGCTTTCATCTCCCCATGCCCCTTCCCTCCTTTATCCCTTCAATGGTGTGTTTGACTCACTTTGGGTCTTATCCAGCAGTGGCAGCTCAGGGTGCTCAGCCTCTCACAGACTTCACTCATCGCCTTGTGGGATTGTGCCCTGTACTTGGGGGACCCTCCCTTGCTGAACTCAACATTCTGGAGGTGCCCAGGGTATCATTGGGAAACCTTAACTCTGCATTAATGATGTTATTTTACCATTTAATTCTACTCAAAGTCAGCTCTGAATCCCCAATTCTACCCACAATCTCAGAATAGCGCTACAACTTGGGGCAGGGAGATAGCCACCAGTGTTTGCTTTTTAACTGTCACCAGAAAGCCCCACATTGAGCACTGTTGAGTTGACTGAGGCAGTTCACAACTCTTAAAGTTCCTGTTTCAGTGCCACCAATGGAAGCCCCAAACAGCTCTTCACCAAGGGATCCTCCTGGAGCTGGCAATAACCATGGGGCTTATCTGCTCTCCAGCTGCAGTCTCTGCATAGGTGCAGCTGTACTGAATGGTGGAGGAATACGCTGGAGTAGCTTGGGAGAGCTGTGGTTGTAATATGAGGAGACCTGGGAATTAGTTTGAGGAGCATCAGAGAGCTGTGAATCTGATACGAAGAGAACTGGGCTTAAGCATCCCCTTGTGTGTTACCAAAGGAAAGATGTGCATACGGCCCTTGAGGTTGCAGTCGGCATCATTTGTGTAGGCTGTGTCAGGAGCAGGGCCCGGGGTTCATCTTGCCATGGGTATTGTCAGTAGTGAGTTGGGACATGAGAGCTGTGTGTGGATTTAATGATGGGTGGGGGAAAGTATATGTTTAGGTGATATCTTGTGTTGATGTGTAAATGGGTGGTAAAAGGGTGGTTGTTATATTTTGCAAGTGTGGTATGCTCTCGGGGGGAGGCTCAGTGTTTGAGCATAGGGAAAGTGCAGATAGTGCCTGACTATGACAGTGAATAGGCAGAGTGGGAGTGTGTGTGTGTTATGGGTGTTGTGAGGCATTGCTTGAAGAGGGCAGAGTTAACATTGCATGGGCATTTATTTGAACTCCGTGTTTCCTGGTGTTCAGAAGTTTGAGTTTTGCTGAACCCAAAGTTCTTGAAGCGCATGTGCTATCAACAGGCAACCTTAACTCTGCATTAACAGGTTTCAGAGTAGCAGCCGTGTTAGTCTGTATTCGCAAAAATAAAAGGAGGACTTGTGGCACCTTAGAGACTAACAAATTTATTTGAGCATAAGCTTTCATGAGCTACAGCTCACTTCATTGGATGCATTCAGTGGAAAATAAAGTGGGGAGATTTATATACACACAGAACATGAAACAATGGGTGTTACCATACACACTGTAAGGAGAGTGATCACTTAAGATGAGCTAATACCAGCAGGAGAGCGGGGGGCAGGGGGGAGGTGAAGAAAACCTTTTGTAGTGATAATCAAGGTGGGCCATTTCCAGCAGTTGACAAGAACATCTGAGGAACAGTCGGGGGGGGGGAGGGGGAGGAGGAATAAACATGGGGAAATAGTTTTACTTTGTGTAATGACCCACCCACTCCCAGTCTCTATTCAAGCCTAAGTTAATTGTATACAATTTGCAAATTAATTCCAATTCAGCAGTCTCTCATTGGAGTCTGTTTTTGAAGTCTTTTTGTTGTAATATTGCAACTTTTAGGTCTGTAATCGAGTGGCCAGAGAGATTGAAGTGTTGTCCGACTGGTTTGTGAATGTTATAATTCTTGACATCTGATTTGTGTCTATTTATTCTTTTATGTAGAGACTGTCCAGTTTGATCAATGTACATGGCAGAGGAGCATTGTTGGCACATGATGGCATATATCACATTGGTAGATGTGCAGGTGAATGAGCCTCTGATAGTGTGGCTGATGTGATTAGGCCCTATGATGGTGTCCCCTGAATAGATATGTGGACACAGTTGGCAACAGGCTTTGTTCCAAGGATAGGTTCCTGGGTTAGTGGTTCTGTTGTGTGGTGTGTGGTTGTTGGTGAGTATTTGCTTCAGGTTGGGGGGCTGTCTGTAAGGAAGAACTGGCCTGTCTCCCAAGATCTGTGAGAGTGATGGGTCATCCTTCAGGATAGGTTGTAGATCCTTGATGATGCGTTGGAGAGGTTTTAGTCGGGGGCTGAAGGTGATGGCTAGTGGCGTTCTGTTATTTTCTTTGTTGGGCCTGTCCTGTAGTAGGAACTTCTGGGTACTCTTCTGGCTCTGTCAATCTGTTTCTTCACTTCAGCAGGTGGGTATTGTAGTTGCAAGAATGCTTGCTAGAGATCTTGTCTCTGTCTGAGGGGTTGGAGCAAATGTGGTTGTATCGTAGAGCTTGGCTGTAGACAATGGATGTGTGATCTGGTGTGATCTGGGTGAAAGCTGGTTTATGTGACCATCGCTTATTAGCACCATAGTGTCCAGGAAGTGGATCTCTTGTGTGGACTGGTCCAAGCTGAGGTTGATGGTGGGATGGAAGTTGTTGAAATCATGGTGGAATTCCTCAAGGGCTCCTTTTCCATGGGTCCAGATGATGAGGATGTCATCAATATAGCGCAAGTAGAGTAGGGGCATTAGGGGACGAGAGCTGAGGAAGCGTTGTTCTAAGTCAGCCATAAAAATGTTGCATACTGTGGGGCCATGCGGGTACCCATAGCTGTGCTGCTGGTTAATTTGCAAACTGTTTACAATTAACTTAGGCTTGAATAGAGACTGGGCGTGGATAGGTCATTACACAAAGTAAAACTATTTCCTCATGTTTATTTCCCCCCACCACCACTTTTCCTCAGACGTTCTTGTCAACTGCTGGAAATGGCTGACCTTCATTATCACTACAAAAGGTCTACCTTCTTTCTTTGTTTTCTTCTTATTTATATGGCTATAGAACCTTTTACTATTGGTTTAAATTCCTTTTGCAAGGTCCAACTCTACTTGACTTTTAGCCTTTCTCACTTTATCCCTACATGTTCTGACCTCATTAAGGTAGCTTTCCTTGCTGATCCCTCCCATCTTCCACTCCCTGTAGGCTTTATGCTTTTTCTTAATCACCTCTCTGAAACGCTTGCTCATCCAGCTTGGTCTACAATTCCTGCCTAACAATTTTTTTCCCTTTCTTGGGATGCAGGCTTCCGATAGCTTCTGCAGCTTTGATTTAGAGTAATCCCAGGCCTCCTCTGCCTTTAGATCCATAAATTCTTCAGTCCAATCCACTTCCCTAACTAATTTCCTTAATTTTTGAAAGTCAGCTCTTTTGAAATCAAAAACCCTAGTTGCAGATTTATTTTTGTTAATCCTTCCATTCAGTTTGAACTGAATTAGCTCATGATCACTTGAACCAAGATTGTCCCCTACAACCATTTCTTCTATGAGGTCCTCACTATTCACCAAAACCAAATCTAAAATGGCATCCCCTCTAGTCAGTGCAGCAACTACATGATGAAGGAATCCATCAGCTATCGCATCTAGGAAAATCTGAGCCCTATTATTATTACTAGCACTTGTCCTCCAGTCTATATCTGGGAAGTTAAAGTCTCCCATGATCACGCAGTTTCCATTAGTATTTACTTGATTAAAAACATTGAAGAGGGCTCTATCAATATCCAAATTAGATCCCGGCGGTCTATAGCACATCCCGAGCACTATCCCAGGGGAGGCTGGAGTAGTTTTCTTCCCCAATGTAATTTTTGCCCAGACGGACTCTGTCTTATCCATTCTATGGCTTCTTATTTCTTTACATTCTACCTCATCATTGATATACAATGCTACTCCACCACCTTTACCTTTATTTCTGTCTTTCCTAAACAGCACATACCCTTCAATACCCGTATTCCAGTCATGACTGCTATTCCACCATGTTTCTGTTATCCCTATAATATCTGCTTTCACTTTCTGCTCCAGTAGCTCTAGTTCCTCCATTTTGTTACCTAGGCTCCTCGCATTGGTGTACAAACATCTTAATTTTTGCTGTTTGACCTTGCTCACATTCTGTACCTGATTAGGCACGGTCATTCTACAGCCAGTATAACCTATTAGACTGGTATCCACACTGCCCTTCCTCCTTATATCCATTCTCCTACCCACGGCTGTATCCTTTCTTACTTCGTTTTCTTCCCTCTCAATGCTAAAATCCAGCGTGGCGATTACCTGGACATCTCCCAACCATCTCCCCCAAATTCCTAGTTTAAAGCTCTCTTAATCAGTTGTGCCAGTCTCCATCCTAGAAGTCTATTTCCTTCCCTACTCAGATGAAGTCCATCCCGAGAGAACTGTCCTCTGTCCATGAATGCCTCTCAGTGGCCATACATCCCAAAGCCCTCCTTATTGCACCACTGCCTGAGCCATCTGTTGATAGTCATAATCTTGTCACCCCTTTGTTGCCCTTCTCTAGGAACAGGTAGAATCCCACTAAAGATCACCTGAGCCTCGATTTCTTTCAGCATCTTCCCCAGCCTAGCATAGTCTCCCTTAATACTTTCCGGCGAGAATCTAGCCGTAACATTTGTTCCCACATGAAGGATAATTAGGGGCTTCTTTCCTGCTCCCTTTAGGATCCTTTTCAACCTCAGGTCTACATACCGTATCTTAGCACCTGGAAGACAGCACACCCTTCTATTCTCTGGATCAGCTCTGGTTACAGGCCTGTCTATTCTTCTCAGTAAAGAGTCCCCGCTCACATAGACCTGCCTTTTCCTGGTGACGGTGCTATTCTCCAGTCTATCCCCTGTTCCCTCTGGCTGCAAGTTCTTTCCATTCCTATTCTCCCTTGCAATCCTCTGCAATCTATCCTGTGTCCTCCTGGGGCTCATAGTTGGTGTAGTCTCCATTGACTCTTCCCCGTTTCCTAGAGGACTAGCCGCTCTTCTCTTCTTCCTTGCCCTTCCACCTTCAGTGACTACCTGCTGAGCCCCTTCTTCATTTTCCAACTCCACAAACCTATTCTTGAGCTCTATTTCTCCTTCACTATTTTCCCTTCCTTTCCTCTGCCTGGTTCTTTTAGTCACATACTTCCACTGACCACTTTCCTCACCCAGCAGTCTCCCCTCAGAATTCCTCAGTCCTGCTTCCATCTGTAAGTCTGAGCTTTTCCCTTCATATATCTCATGTCTTTGCTCCATAATCTGCTCGAACCCATTTCTAAACTCAACCAGACTTTCCACCTGCATCTCCAAACCTCTGATCTTTTCCTCCATCAGCTCTATCAGATGGCATTTCATGCCAACAAAATTCTTACCAGGTGCCCCCTCCAGGGTCATGTACATACCGCAGCTTCCACATCCAGTCATCTTTATTGTGTCCTCCACGACATGGGTCACTCCCACTGCTGCCTCTGTATCTGTCATAGCCTTCCCACCTAAATCCTGTTAATCTGGGAAACACAAACCACACCAAAACACCACCCCCCACAGCAAAAACAAACCCCCAACAAACACCACAAGAGAAACTCCCCTTTCAAACTCCCCTGTTTACCCCTCTGTTTGCTGGCTCCTGTGCCGCTGCAGCTGTCTGTGTATCATGGCTGACGGTTCCACCAACGCTTCAGCTAGATCCTTAAGTATCTTTGTGTGACAATCAGGGTCCAGACACCCCAAGGGGAGAACAAGGGGCCTGAAACCCAAAGAATAAGCAGTTGAAACAACTGTTTGTATACAGTATTATTGTACTATAACAGTGTACTGGGTAAAAAGAACAGGAGGACTTGTGGCACCTTAGCGACTAACAAATTTATTTGAGCATGAGCTTTCGTGAGCTACAGCTCACTTGGGTAAGATATCATATAAAAACTGGAGACATGCTAGTTATGGATATCATTGTGTGAGGCATATACAGATGGCGAGTAGAGTTATGTATGTGTGATGGAAAGATGTTCCTAAAATATGTTGTATTTTGTTTTGTTTGTAAGCATTTTCTGCTTCTGTTATCTCTGCTTAGTATCATTTAAATCTATGTTCTTTATTAATAAACTTATTTGTGGTTTTACCATAAATCAGCTCCATGCTGTGTGTTAAGGTAAAGAGTGTGTCCTCAGCTGGGCTTGTTACCCAGGGGTTTTAGAACCCAAATCAGTGGTAATTTAACTGGTTTTCTTCAAGAAAAAAATAATATGGCCATAACTCCTCTGTCTGATAAATGATTGATACAAACCAGAGTGCTTTACCTAAAACTACTTTATTGGGTTTCATGCGTGGACTCACTATGTATGCTGTAGCAGTAGGGTGCAGAGCATTCCAAATATTTACAGTTACCTAAAAAGTCTGAAATGGTCTCAAGAAATTAACAGCCAAGCTATCGGGGGCCCCCTCCTTCCATCTTACTATTGGGGAACTAAGGTGTAAAATCCTTGCCAAAAGGAAAGCTTCCTCAGACTGCTCCAAAGCACACTTTCTAAATAATTTTTTTGTAAATTTTCTTTGGATAAAGCACACAGCTCATAATAGCCTCTAATGGGCTAATAATTTCCCCAGCAACAGCCAATAACAATTCATTATTTTTATTAGCAAAATATTCCTGGTTATAACAATGATAAAGCTTACATGTTAGAGGAACCTAAAACCAAGGTCGGTTGCCCAAACATTTTTTTCTCTTTTTATAGTATGTTTATTTTTTATTTTATTCTCCCATTTTGATTAGAAAAACTGCAAGCATGGAGCTATTCGGCCTTGCCTCTCAGGGTCATAAAACTATTGTTAGCTATGTGATGTTTGGGTTTCAGCTAGCAGTGGTTGAACATACAAAATGACTGACTCCAGTGCTGTCCAATTGTGGGGTTGTCAAGGTTCCTTCCCCACTCTGAACTCTAGGGTACAGATGTGGGGACCTGCATGAAAACCTCCGAAGCTTATTTTTACCAGCTTAGGTTAAAACTTCCCCAAGGTACAAACTATTTTCCTTTTTCCCTTGGACTTTATTGCTGCCATCACCAAGCATCTAATAGATATATAACTGGGAAAGAGCCCGCTTGGAAACATCTTTCCCCCCAAAATTCTCCCCAAACCCTACACCCCCTTTCCTGGGGAAGGCTTGATAAAAATCCTCACCAATTTACATTGGTGACCACAGACCCAAACCCTTGGATCTTAAGAACAATGAAAAAAGCAATCAGGTTCTTAAAAGAAGAATTTTAATAGAAGAAAAAGTAAAAGAATCACCTCTGTAAAATCAGGATGGTAAATACCTTACAGGGTAATTAGATTCCAAACATAGAGAATCCCTCTAGGCAAACCCTTAAGTTACAAAAAGACACAAAAACAGGAATATCCATTCCATTCAGCACAGCTTATTTTCTCAGCCATTTAAACAAACAGAATCTAACGCATATCTAGCTAGATTACTTACTAAGTTCTAAGATTCCATTCCTTTCTATTCCCGGCAAATGCATCACACACACAGGCAGAGAGAGGCTTTGTTTCTCCCTCCCTCCAGCTTTTGAAAGTATCTTGTCTCCTCAGTGGTCATTTTGGTCAGGTGACAGTGACGTTATCCTAGCTTCTTAACCCTTTACAGGTGAAAGGGTTTTTCCTCTGGCCAGGAGGGATTTTAAAGGTGTTTATCCTTCCCTTTATATTTATGACAGGGGTGCATGCAGGAATGTCAAATACAGGGCTACAGGCTAACAGGCTAGTGTGTGTGTACTGTATCTTTGGGGACAGTAGACTTAATTTCTGTGAGGTTTGCATTCCTTCCCCCTCATTGTTAATATTAAATGTGTTGAGTATCTGCTCACCATTAACCTATTTAGTAAAGATTAAAGCAAAATAGAAATTAAACACCTCAGCCTTCTTGTTATCACCCCTTATTAGCTCTTCTTTTAACTAAGTAGAGGACCTGTACTTTACTTCATCTTTCTCTTACCCCTTAATGTATTTAGAGAACTTATTATTATTATCTTTTTATTTCCCTTGTTGGGTGTAACTCATATTGTGCTTTAGCCTCTCTGATTTAGTCCCGACATGCTGGTGCTGTGGTTTTGTGCTCATCCTTAGCAACTGCTTCACATTTCCACTTTCTGTATGATTCCTTTTTGATTTTCAGTCCTTAAAGAGCTCTTGTGGAGCCATAATGTTCTCTTATGATATTTTTCTGTTTTTCCTTCACATCAGGATAGTTTGCAGTTGTGTCTTTAACATTGAGAAACTGTCAGGTCTCCTGACCTCCTTTTTTCCCTAAGATTTTCTTCCCATGGGAACTTAGCTATCAGTTCACTATGTTTGTTAAAGTCTGGAGTTTTTGAAGTCCTTTTTCCTTATTCTGCTTCTTTCACTCCTTCCTTTCCTTAGAATCATGACAACTAACGTTTATGGTCACTTTCACCCAAGTTGCCTTCCACCTTCAGATTCACTAACAATTCCTCCCTCTTGGTCAGAATCTAGTCTCAGATGTCGGTCCTCCTGGTTACTTTCTCTACTTTTATGGAACAAAAAGTTTTCCCCAACACATTCCAAGAACTGATTGAACATTTAGTGTTTTGCCTTATTACTTTTCCAACAGATGTCTGGGTAGATAAACTCCCCTGTTACTGTCAGGTCTTGTGTTTTGAATATTTATGTTTGTTGTAGAAATGCCTTATCCATTCCTTTTCCTGATCGGGTGGTCTATAGTAGACCCCTACCATTACATCACCACTATTTTTCCCGGCTTTTATCTTTGCCCAGAGACTTTCAGCTGGTCTGCCTCTCACCATCTTCTGGGGCTCAGAACCTCAGACGTGCCCAAGGTCAGACAGCAAGCCAGTGGCAAAGCTGGGGATAGTCCCAGTCCAGTGGTTTTTCCACTCGGCCACAAGGTTGCTATGTGATTCCTGAGTGCTCCTCCTTGTCCTGTACATTTTGTTAGAATGGAATGGGGATAATGGTGGTTGTATAGTTGCTCCCAGGGCCTGCAAATGGATAGGGCTCCCATAGATTGCAACACACACACAGAAGGGAATTCATGGCTGATGTGCCTTACTTCAATCCCCCAACTTTTTCTGCTACCCTTCCTAGTTTGCAACCCCTCCTGTCTTCTCCCCTCCTCCTCTCCCAATCCTCACACTCTCCCCCTTCCCTGAGCCCACCCCGCAACTTCTTCTCTCCCCTACCACCGATTCCCATTTGTCTCCCTCCCCATAATAAACACATCCCTGGCTGAAAACGCAAACATTTCCCCCTGTTACCACCTACTCTTGCACCCCTGATCACCCCTCCCCTTCCCAGTCAGCATTCACATTTGGAAGTTGTTTTCTTTTCAAAAGCAATTTCAGCACATTCTGAATATGTTGCTGCACTCAGATTATATTTACACCAAACAAAATCCCCCATGAGAGAGACCAATTGGAGCAATAAACCTGCTTTTTTAACATCACATTTCTTTTCTGAGCTGGAGTTGCGCTCACAGTGTCAGGGGTGGGGGTGCCTAGCTGTAAAGGCCACAATTTACCCTCAAAGCCACCCACATCTCATGCTGGATTTTCAGGTTTCCAGACAGCTATCCTCTCTCACTGCACATGCTCAGTGTAGTCCATTAGATGTATGTGTAGGCGCACAATCCTTCGCAAGCACCTAACTGGAGAAGCAGGCTCATTTTGAAATAACATCTGAATTTGATTTCCCCCAAAGGCTGGTGGATGCCATATCCTCTGTTGGGGGTAACCCACAAGTGTCTGAGACCCTGGTGCAATGATCTGAGCCTTGGTTTGATCTCTACCTGTGTGCAAAAATAAAACGCCAGAATCTGTCAACTTTAATATAAGCTGTTTTTTTTCCTTCCTGGGAGCTGTATCTCGGAAACCCCTTGGTGAAATGGCCCCACATTTTATTACTAATACAACCCTGTGCTCCTATGTGAAATACTGTATTTCAATCCAATCCAATCAATCAGGCAGATATTAGAGCACTTAGAAAAAATTAGCTTTGAAGGAAAGCTGGTCTCAACCTTAACTGTTGCAGAGCTGTCACTGAGCTAGAATATCACCACTGTGTATGTTATTCCCAGTCAGACCCCTGAGTGCAACTGTTCTGATTCAGTAAGCTTCCAATAACCTGGGACTCAGCACCCTTGAGAACCCCAGTTTCTTCACATGGCATTTGTGTGATAACTTAGGGGCAGCCGCTCCAGACTCCTGACCAGCACTCTGGAACCACCAAAGCAGAGACTGGCCTCAGCTAAAGACAATCTGTCCCAGGCATGACCCTGACCCCAGAGCAGTAAATGCCAAGGCAGAGTTTGGTGGGTGCTGTGTGACTTCCCACAAAGGGCAGATATGAGCAATAACGCCTGCACTGAAAGAACCTGATAATCACATCTGAACATCCTCATTTACAAAGTGCCCAGTAAACTGGGAAATAATTATTAGTTAATTATCCCAGGTCACTGGGGCTCCTTCGTCACATCTTTGGATACAATTGTGCAAGAGAAATGTCCTTTTGATCTCCCTTCTCCTTCTTCTCAGGATACGGCGGGTACAGGCTGGCAAATGGCAGCACAGAGTGTTCGGGGAGAGTGGAGCTTCGCCACGGAGGTGCCTGGGGAACCCTCTGTGACTCCCAGTGGGATTTACAGGCTGCCCACACCCTCTGCCAGCAGTTTGACTGTGGATTCGCCCTGTCGATTCCAGCAGGGCAGCTCTTTGGCACAGGAGACGGGCCTGTCTGGAATGGCAAGTTTGGCTGTGAGAATAATGAATCCCGCCTGAGGGACTGTCTTGTAAGTGCGCTGGGCACAACTGAGTGTCCCCCTGGGAGTGAAGCCAGCATGGTGTGTTCAGGTGAGCAGCTGCCAGGGGAAAGAAAAGGATTGGGGAGCGTCCTCAGCCAGATCTTCACAGTGTGTCAATCAGCCAAGCTCCATTGGGCTCAGTGGGGCTATGCCGATTTACACCAGGTGGGGACTGGCCCATAATTTGGCCCCCTGTCCCTGCACCAGCGAAGTCTGCTGGGACTGATCCCTCAGTGAAATGCTTGTGATGACTTGAGTATGGAATGTACCAAGGAAGCCAAATTCTGGTCCCTGGTCTTCCCTTCTCACTAACTGATGTGGATCGAGTATCAGTTTGTGAATGTGCAGGTGTAGAATAGTCCCACAGCCCCCACAGGGTAACTGATAGCGTTGATCACGAGCAACAATCCCTTCCTGTTCCCTACTCCCCTCCCTGCCATTGCCGTTAACACTGATCACTGCACCTCCTTGACACTCACTTTCCCTTGTGCTCAGGGTGCCTGGGCGGCAGGTTAGTGAACGGCACCGAATGCTCCGGGAGAGTGGAGATCCAATATGGAGACACATGGGGAAGCCTCTGTGCCTCCCACTGGGATTTGCAAGATGCCAACGTCCTCTGCCATCAGCTGAACTGTGGATACGCCGAGTCGATCCTGGGAGGAGCCCATTTCGGGGAAGGGAGGGGAACCGTATGGAGCGACACTTTTCATTGTGAAGGGACTGAACCCTGTCTGTGGGATTGTTTTCGCATGGCCCTGGGCAATCCAGCCTGCTCCCCCAGAGACACGGTCAGTGTTATTTGCTCAGGTAAGTTTAATATATATGTGTGTGTATTAGTTATAGTGCAGTTTATAGGCCAGCTTAGGATCCTCATGAGTGAGTCCCACTGACTACAGTACTCAAGGTAAATAGGGGTATCGGAATGTTGGTTTCTTTGTTTAAGTTCCCCAGATCAGAGACACCTCGAGGTGCAGTAAGGGGTGGCGAGGTGGATCCTAGCACTATGCTAGAGTGAACCAAAGAGAATGGCTCTGTGCTATAAACCTGGGGTTTGTGATTCACAGACTTCCTCAGTCCCAGCAGGGCTGACTCAGCCCCTCATCAGGTTGAGGTTGGTGTTGCAGAAGCAACCTATACGCAGAGATCTCATCCATGCTGCGGGGCCATTACAATCCCATTTCACTCTCTGGAAAAATAAGTGTTTGCCCTGGTGTTCCTGGCCAAAATGCTTCCCCCGTTGCCCATCCTGGGTTGTGCGCTGGTGGGCTGCAGCCCTCACCTACAGAGCTTGCTCAGAGGGTGTGTATGTTTGTAGATCATTAATTCCCCACAGCAGTTCATAGAAATAATCATTTCTTTGCCAAAGATCCCAGTTTTCAGGAAAGCGTTCAAATGGCTCCAGAGCTTGGCTTCTGAGCCAGCTGGGAACTTTCACAAAGATCCTGCTCTTAGTGAGAGCAGCTGGCACTTTGATGAAGATCCTCCTCTACAATGCAATACAAATACTGCAGGGGTCCTTTTTCCTGCAGGCTTCTCCAAAGATCTTCATCGGCTTCCCCATGCCACACCAGAGAACTGCCATAGCTGATAAATGGCAAGTCGTCTGATGGCTATCCATAGTGGCTAGGCCCAGATTTTTACAGCTGTTTCGCTGTTGCTCCATTCAGCATGGCAATGCCTAACTGATTTAAGAGCCTACGTTTCATTTTCAGTAAGGATTTAGGCACTTCGCAGCCTTCATCAATGAGATCAATAGGAGTCACATCCCTGAGTGACATAACCATGCCAACCTCACCCCCACTGTAGACAACAATAGAAGAATTCTTCCATTGATCTAGCTACCACCACTTGGAAAGATGGATTACCCACAGCAATAGTAAAACCCCTTCTGTCACTGAAGGAAGCATCCACACTACAGCGACATAGCTGCAGTGAAGTTCTGTGTCACTGTCGCGCCCATAGTGTAGACATGGCCTTAGTAAACCAAACATTTAATGCACACATTAAAACATTGTAATAGGTATGAATAAGCACTCCCAGCTATCTCCGTGACACCACTGATTTCCCGAGAAAACTACAGTGCATTGGTGATCTTTCAGAAAACTCCATCCTAGCCACCATAGATGTAGAGGCTCTCTACACAAACATCCCACACATAGATGGAATACAAGCTGTCAGGAACAGTATCCCTGATGATGCCACAGCACAACTGGTTGCTGAGCTCTGTAACTTTACCCTCATGCACAATTATTTCAAATTTGGTGACAATATATACCTCCAGACCAGTGGCACCGCTATGGGCACCCTCATGGCCCCAAAATATGCCAGCGTTTTTATGGCTGACCTGGAACAACGCTTCCTCAGCTCTCGTCCACTCACGCCCCTTCTCTACCTACATTACACTGATGACATCTTCATCCTCTGGACCCATGAGAAGGAAACTCTGGAAGAATTCCACCACAATTTCAACAGCTTCCACCCCACCATCAAACTCAGCCTGGACCAATCTACACGGGAGGTCCACTTCCTAGACACCACGGTGCAAATAAGTGACGGTCACGTTAACACCACCGCTATACCGAAAACCCACCGACCGTTATGCCTACCTTCATGCCTCCAGCTTCCATCCCGAACACACCACATGATCCATTGTCTACAGCCAAGTGCTGAGGTACAACCGCATTTGCTCCAACCCCTCAGACAGAGACCAACACCTACAAGATCTTCACCAAGCATTCTCAAATCTACGATACCCACACAAGGAAATAAGGAAACAGGTGAACAGAGCCAGACGTGTAGATCAACAGAGCCAGAAGCCTTCTGCTGCAAGACAAGCCCAAGAAAGAAACCAACAGAACTCCACTGGCCATCACATACAGTCCTCAGCTAAAATCTCTCCAATGCATCATCCGTGATCTACAACCCATCCTGGACAACAATCCCTCACTTTCATAGACCTTGGGAGGCAGGCCAGTCCTCACCCACAGACAACCTTCCAACCTAAAGCATATTCTCACTAGCAACTACACACTGCACCACAGTAACTCTAACTCAGGAAACAATCCGTGCAACAAACCACAATGCCAACTCTGCCCACATATCTACACCAGCGACACCATCACAGGACCGAACCAGATCAGCCACACCAATACCGGTTCATTCACCTGCACATCCATCAATGTCATCAAGTTGCAGTGGGGGAGGTTTAGCTTGGATATTAGGAGAAACTTTTTCACTAGGAGGGTGGTGAAGCACTGGAACGCGTTACCTAGGGAGGTGGTAGAATCTCCTTCCTTCGAAGTTTTTAAGGTCAGGCTTGACAAAGCCCTGTCTGGGATGATTTAGTTGGGGATTGGTCCTGCTTTGAGCAGGGGGTTGGACTAGATCCTGAGGTCCCTTCCAACCCTGATATTCTATGATTCTATGATAATATACGCCATCATGTGCCAGCAATGCCCCTCTGCTATGTACATCAGCCAAACTGGACAGTCCCTACGTAAAAGTATAAATGGACACAAATCAGATATTAGGAATGGCAATATACAAAAACCTGTAGGAGAACACTTCAACCTCGCTGGACACACAATAGCAAATTTAAAGGTAGACATCCTTCGGCAAAAAAACTTCAGGCCCAGACTTCAAAGAGAAACTGCTGAGCTTCAGTTCATTTGCAAATTTGACACAATCAGCTCGGGATTAAACAAAGACTGTGAATGGCTAGCCAAGGACAAAAGCAGTTTCTCCTCCCTTGGTGTTCACACCTCAGCTGCTAGAAGAGGGCCTCATCCTCCCTGATTGAACTAACCTCATTATCCCTAGCCTGATTCTTGCTTGCAGATTTATGCCTCCCTCTGGAAATTTCCACTCCATGCATCCGACAAAGTGGGTATTCACCCACGAAAGCTTATGCTCCAAAACATGTTAGTCTATAAGGTGCCACAGGACTCTTTGCCACTTCAACAAAAGCTCTAAGAAAGTAAATCTATGTGTTCTCCTTACACAGACCTTCCTCCATTTGTTTCTCTTACAACTTAACGTGTTCCATACTTCAGCACAAACATCCAAACACATTCCCCACTGATCTTCTCTTAGAGATGATTTCTCAGGCTTTGCAGTGTGGTTGTAACATGTCGTGGGTCTTCAGAGCTTGAGAAATGGCAGTACCTCAGCCCTTTCAAACACTTCAGAACTCGGTGAGCAACGAAACAGTCTGGGGATCTAGCAGCTAGCAGCGCTCCAGCCCTAGGCTTGGGTTAAGAGTTGACTGGGTCTCTCAGTTGCTGGTGAAACAGAAATCTGTAGCCTGTATTCAATGTGGTACCAGGATTGGAAGCAGCCTCTACAATATCTCTTCCCTGGATCTCTGTGAGGCTCTCACTCCATGGAGCACTGTCTTCTCCCCATAAACCCAGCTAAATCAGGCAAGAATTCACAAATCCTCACCTCACCAAGTGCTGCCCCGTTCTCTCTCTTTAACTGAGACAGAATCCCAGTTTAGAGCAGTCAGCTGATAGCTAAATGTAAATTCCATAGTCTCTGTGGTCTCCACAGCAACAAATACTGCCCCAGCTCTCCCTCTACGTCCATAGACCACACCATGGTGCACCAAACATTATCTCAATGGAGAGCTTCCTTAGAAAATAAAGCTGGCATAGCACTGCCCTGTATCCACGGTGGTACAGGGGTTGGGATCAGCCCTCACAGCAGATACATCTCTCAGCCACTGAGTCCACAGGGCTGTCTTCGACACGGTATACATTAAAAAGCTGGGTTGAACCAGCTAAATCACTCAGGGATATGAAAAATCCTCACCCCTGAGTGACACATTAAGCCAACCTACCACCCCCCCCCAGTGTAGACAGCACTAGGTAAACAGAAAAATTCTTCTGTCAAGCTCGCTACCACCTCTCCGGGAGGTGGATGAACTATAGCAATGGGAGAACCCCTCCGGTCGGCATAGGTAGGGTCTACATTAAAGGGCTACAGAGGTGCAGCTTCAGTGCTGCAGCTGTGCCATTGTAGCCTTTCAAGTGTATAAAAGCCCTTCAACTCCTGTATTTATAACCTTCCCCCCCCCCCGACCCTGTATTCTAGCTCTGCCCTCAGAGGGTGACTAGGGTGTGGGGTTGCCCATGACATAACAGAGGCCCAGAGTATCCAAATAAAATCTATGTCCCCTCCCCATGGCATCTTTCGCTTCCTGTCAGAGAAATAAAGTCAAATGCTGCAGTACAAGGAATGTGGGTCACACTGACACAGAGATTCTGTGTGGGAAGTAAGGGGAGATTACACTGGGCCCAATTCTTCCTAACCCTAAGGGCTCATTTACACCTGCTCAGAGTATAGGAGTCTTAATGTGAGATTCAGACCATACAAAACTTTAATAAAAAACAGAGTAGTTAAATACCTGTCTTAAGTGTAATACTAATCTCATCTTTAA